>NC_135538.1:62733072-63034322 GCF_045843805.1 Urocitellus parryii
GTAAGTAGGAAAACCAGAAAAGCCAGTGGTGTAATTCAGTATGAATCCACAGGTCTCAGAACTGGGGAACAGATGGTGTAAGTACTGATCCAAGTGTGAAGGCCTCAGAACAAGGAAAGTCAAGGGCAGACCTCAAGGATAGAGGAAGATGGATATGAAATAATTTAAATAGAGTAAGTGCATTCATCCTTTTCCTTTTGTTTTCTTCAGACCTTCAACTGATTGGATGATGTCCATACATATTGGTAACTGTTGGGATTAGATAGAAACAAGATCACAATACAGAGAAGAGCAAGAACTAAACAGGGTCATTGCAAAGATTGGAGAGCTGAAGAGCTATAAGAACCAGTGGGCTGCTAAAATGTCCTTTTGAAGCGGGTTATTTCTGATCCTAAAAGGACTCTGTAGATTTGGAGAGGCACTGGGTACGCATGAGGGATTATCAGGGCCAACAGATAAAGCTATTCTGAGATCTCTCTTCTGGATGGGAGTTCTTCAGGCATTGAACTTTATGGACCTTGGTCTGGCGCCTCTCAAGACTTTTGGTAATCCACATGTTGCTTCCCCTGTTCCTTTACAGTTTAAACTTTAGAGGTCCAGATTACTATGTGTTCATTCTGCAGTTTCTGGTGCATTGTTTTACAAATGCAAGTCCAAAATAAACAATTGAAATTAATTGAAATATAAATGAACTACACGATAAATATTTACACACCTCTAGGCTATGTTTCATTTCCTGTGGTGCTTGTCAGACTTGTCTTTGGCTATTTAATTCAATTGCTTGGGGTGTGGTGAAAATGATGTTGAGGTCACAAGTTCAGTCCTTGTGTGAACAGCTTGCTGAGCTGCATTTTATGGCCAAAGAGTCCATTGGCCAGCTGTCTCAAAAAAAAGCATGACATTGGTCACCAGATGATGAGAAAAGATATGAGGGATTAGAGGAACCTCATCACCTCTGATACAAAAAACAAACAAACAAACAAACAAAAAAAACTTGAAGTGTTTGACTTTCAATCAGTTGGTCTTTCCTCACAAGATCCTGTTGTTTGCTTCAGGATCTCTATTTCTAACATTAAAATATCATCCTACTGGAAGTCCAGAAAAGAATGAGCCACAGATAAAATGGAGCAGCACAATGAGAAGAGCAGGGAAATCAGCATTGGGAGACCTGGGCTTGAATTTTATTTATGCAACTTATGGGTAATGTGATTCCTTGGAAGACTATTTAATCATTCCAGGTTCTAATTTAGTTCTTTGTAAAAATTTAACTTGTCACATTTGTATGAGAATTAGAGAAAAAAAAATATTAATGTCACGAGAAATGCTTCCCAAATGTTAATATCAGGAATTATTTAGAGTTGCAAGTACATTGACAGAAAATAGCCAACCACAAACCTGAGTAACAAAGATCTAATAATCAGAGAATATTGGCTGTAGAGAATCTCAGGATTCTAGTGATAGGAAACTGGAACTGCTTGAGTTTAAGTACATTCTTTAGCAGTCACAGAATGACTCAGAGCTGAGACGAAAGTCTCCATCTCCATGTCCAAACTCAGTGCTCCTTCAAGCTTAGCAATAGGCAGCAGTCTGAATTCTAAGGAGGAATGTTCTATTTAAAATTCCTTAGTGAGGCCTCTGCCAAACTTGGAAAGCATTACAATTTGGTTACTTAATTCAAACTCACTTATGGAATACTTACCATATACATGTTCAACAATATCCAAGCTAGTGGGATATTTGGGAAATATAAAATATTTCCTGCCCCTGTGAGGATCAATCTCCAGAGAAAGGTCACCATGTAACAAAGATTAATGCAATTCTGTCCAATGCCAATGAAGTAAAAGCCCAAGGAAAGGACCATACAGCAAAAGAAGTCCTGGCATTTTCACACAGAAGCTAATGTTTGAGCTATATCTTAGGAGAAACTTTATTATGCTATCTAGTGCTACCAAAGGCTGCCTGTTTCTCCTCCTATATCTGCCCTAAGAAATGCCTTCCAAAGAATATTTTATGAAAAATTTACAATAATTTTATTCAGTGCTTTATTTATCTGTATGGTTGCTTGTTGGCTATTTGTTAATAGAATATGGACTTGAGAATCAAACAGTAAGCAAATGGTTTTAAGTTTACTTAAGTGGCTTTTTGACATCTTAAATTGCTTGGTAATAACAGATATTCCTACTCTAGGGATTTTTCAAGGTCAATGTCCAGGTAATAACAGATATTCCTACTCTAGGGATTTTGCAAGGTCAATGTCCAGATGCCTCTGCTCTGGATAGGTCATCCAGTGAAAATCTGAATAGATTGTTCAGTGCCGAGCTATGGATCCTATTTTTCTTCATTGTTCATATTATTCTCACTCTTGATAGGAGAGGGGGAATTTACAACCTTCTTTGCTCATTGTGTGTGCCCCACTTTCTCTTGGGTCTTATTGTCATTTGTAATAAGAAAAAAGAAAAGAAAACAAAACAAAACTTCATTCGGGGGTTAAAAAAAAAAAGCCTAAATGATTATTCCTTCCCCATTTGCTGGGAGGAACCCATGGTTATTTTTTTTCTTTCTTTTTTTTTTTATTGGTTGTTCACAACATTACAAAGCTCTTGACATATCATATTTCATACATTAGAATCAAGTGGGTTATGAACTCCCATTTTTACCCCAAATACAGATTGCAGAATCACTAATATGGCAGTATGTAAAAATGTGGATGTGTAAACAATGTGATTCGGAACCCATGGTTAGATAATGCTTTGATTGATCAAAGAATTACTCTTACTCTGCTGTTTTAATTTTTTGAAAGGATAGAATTACAAATTTGTTAAATATTTCCTCATTGTCATCTGTGTACTGCTTTCTTGTGATCTTAGGTCATTCTCTTTGTTGACTAGTTTTGATTGATTGGTATACTGACTCATCAAAAGATATCTCTTATTCCTTAATCACTACAAAAAATGAAAACTGACCTAAATATTTTGATGGGTGTCATGAATACTCATGTTAAAATTCAAAAAGCAAAAAATTATATTGAGATTACAGTGAACTAATGTAATATTTTGCAAAAAATACATATGTTGTTTTTTAAAAATAGAGTCCTTTAACATTGATTAAAGCCAATGTCCAAAGTAAAATAAGAAGACAATGCTAAAAAGATTCCTATTTTTTTTGTTTGTTTGTTAGATACTGGGGATTTAACTAAGAAACACTTTATCACTGAGATACATCTCTATCTTTTTTACTTTTCATTTTGAGACAGAGTCTCACTAAATTGCTGAGATTGGCCAAGAACTTGTATTCCTCCTGTCACAACCCCCCAGCTTCAGCCTCCCACTTTGCTGGGATTACAGGCATGTACTACCACACTCAGCTCCAGTTTGTTTTTTGTTTTTTAAAAAAGAAAAAAATGCTTTCCTTTATTTAACCAATAGCCCTCTTTCTTTCAAATGTAAATAAGTGAAGCTCAGGAAGGAAAGAATGTAGGAAGGAAAGAAGGAAGGAAGGAAGAAAAGAAAGAAGGAGGGAAATTACTTTCAATTTCTCTAACCAATTGAGCAGGTATCATGGTTTGTGGCCTTACATTAGGTTAATATAAAGGCTGCATTTATTTCACTTACTGTATAATTAGGATTTGAGTCCAAATCCCAGAGTGCATATGACAGGGATTTTCTTAAGGCTACTCTCTGCTCTTCTCAAAATGGTCTTCTTATTTCTTGTGCTTCTAAAATCAGGAAAGTGAGAATAAACAAACAATAGATGACCTTTATGAGTAAAGCATCTGGGCATAGAAAGATTAATCGACCCCCATCAGCCAGTCATTAAATCAAATAGGAGATTTCTTGTACTTTTAAACCTCCGATTTACAGTCAGGCAAATTGTGTAAAAAGGCTGGTAATACAGTGACGCCCAATGCCACTGGGCTTTAGAAAGCTGACAGTTCCTGTAAAATAGTCATTAAACAACCTCTAGAAGAGACTCATCAGCAGATGCCCCCAGGTGAAGGAGAGAGAAAGCTGAGAGAATGAAGGAGAATCTAACATCTTAGCATGACTGAATTAAACAGAGCATATTATGCTGATTTTCAGAGTCAGCCAGTAATTTAATTTTCAGAGCAGTTCCTTTGATTGTAGCAACCATTTTATGAAACATTAATAAAACTTTGTGAGTGTGTGTAACACACATCTCTTTTCCATTTCATTAAGAAAAAAAGAGTCAACATATTCAAATTTGCTGACCATTAGTTCTGTAAATGCCAAAAAAATTTTTGTTATTATTTTTGAAAAAGTAAAGGGATAGAATAACATAGCTCCCACACGGTATTATTCCATAGTAAGCACAAAACAGGGAAAAGAAATAAAGTACATAAAGTTATTACATGTAAGTTCTTGGGATTTTACATTAAGACTCTGAGCTAAATCACTACTGTAATGTATAATCCAAATGCGATTCAGTACCTCTGTATAATGATGTCTACTGTGCATCCAAATTAATTGTTATAGAATACACATTGCCCCAAACACTGTTTATCAGACTTCCATGGCAAATATATATTTCTGGATCAAGATACCCAGTGGAAAGTTGTTTTTAATGATTTTTGTTATACACATTGAGTAACAGAAGATTCACAGATGTGAATGCTTTAAAGAAGAAAGGGACCTTTAAATAATTAATACAGATGTGCCTCACTTTATAGAAAATGTATATATTTGAAATGTGTATCATAAAACTATTTTTGCAAGTTAACGTATTTTCTCCTTTATTCCCATCATAAAACTGAAGATCTATTCACACTGAAGTAATTTTTGGCCCAAAGACAATAATCACATTTAAGAGTCAACCCTTTTAAATCAATGGTAAATTTTATATTCAAATCTAGCAATTATCCTGAGCATTTTTTCCACTTATAATTCTCTCTTCTCTCTTCATTACATAACCCTTGATATTTCACCCAAGGCATTGTTAGATGCCTGGTATTCCCTTCCTTTATTTAAAATTAAATAAGCTATATAGATATGCATATGTGCTAAACAAATCAAAACAATTTTAAGAAGCAATATATAAATAAAAATACAACAATTGCTAATAAATAGTAAAACAAAACAAAACAAAAAAGGTTAATGTAGCAAGGATGTGAGAAACATCATAGGCAAGGCCACTCTGGAGGACATTAGGGCCCCAGAGACCTGGTTTCAGTGCAAATGCTGCAGGTGACTTCTTTGCAGAACTGACTGGGTCACTTGACCTCTTTTCGAGACTTTCTCATCCTTAAAATGAAGAACCTACACTATGAGAATTTTGAGGTTTCTTTCCTTGTGATCCCTTATGATCCCATTAAGGTCATTCTTTCTAAGCAGATGTTGTTTTATATTGTTCTTGGTGTACTTATTAACAATTATATTAAAATTTTGGTAGCCCTTCCTCATGATAAGACAGACATCATGAAAAAGACCAGGGCTACATACTATTATATATAAGAAAGTATTTTAGTATGTATATATCCAATGGCTTATTCTTATATTTGATTTGGGATTTTTCATTCCAAGCTCTTCTTTTAAATTATAAAACATTTATAATTGCTTTCCTCCTGAGCTCCCATTTTGGAATTTGATATTTGTTTCTATATTTTGGACTTAAAATAATATCTAGTTAGCAAACATCAAAGTTCTCTTGGACATTATTTTTGTTTATAAAAGTCTGTAAAAGATTATCAGAAATTAATTAATTAACTTTACATACAATGTGAATCACCTTTTGGTAATATCATATTCACACTTAAGCTTATACCTTAGGCACTTGCTAGTCACCAACTGTAAAATACCCATAAGATTAAGAACCACACATTCAGGGAAAGAAGGAAATGAAAATCAGTTGTTTAACAGACTTTCATCTGCAAGAGATTTCATTAAGAGGTTCTTTGCTATGTGCCAAGATATGAATGCTTCAGTATAATTCAATTTTATACAAAGAAAATTTCATTCAAATCTAAAGATAGAATATTTCTATTTCAAGTAACTTTGCACTGAATTACTGAAAAGAATTGAAAGAGAGCAATCCAAAATCCTGAACATATTAAACAAGTCTTTAAACAGTTGAAAAATAACATTGGCAAATTCATGGCATTGTGGCAGATAGCAGGACAAGGCCTACTGTTCAGCTGGGTTAAGGTTAATTCTGTGGTGTGTGGCAGGAATACAGTCAGTGTGGGCATGGGAAGCAAACCTGACTGTTGGTGATTCTTTTAAAAGGGAAGCACAGTGTGGAAGCCCCAATGCCAGCTTTAAGTTACATTATCTACTGGGCTACACTTTTTTCAAAAGTTTAATTTCCATTGTTAGTCCCATGAAGAACAGCCCTGCCCTCTCTATTTTCTTACAGGGCTTCTTTTGATGGAAAACTTTGTGGATGTTTGTGATATTGCTCAGAGCCCATTGGCAGATGAGCATCTCTTGCTGTGGCCTCCATCATTATTTGCCTGTCTTGTCTATTAACGAGCACTATCATCCCATCGTGGGATGACAGCTGCAACACGTACTCAGGCGCAATAAACAGCTAAATGAGGCGCACAGCAATTTCACTTGTCACCAGCGCCCTCGGCACGACTGGCTGCACAGCTTGATGCATAAATTCATGAGGCTGTTGCATATGATGGAGTATGCTTGGCTGAAAGAGGTGATGGATAGCAGGGCAGCTAAAAATGGCCATCACCTTGACTCTGTCAGGACATTTTTTAAAACTACCCCATCAGCTTTCTTGTATTCAATGCACTATCACAGCACAGAAGACTCTAAAGGTACTGATTTGGTACTTTACCTCAAGGAAGACTTCTGGAGGCTTTTCTCTAAAAGGAGGTACTGTGTATTGAGGTGGGTTACATTTATTTGCCATCAGCTCTGATGCTGCTAGATTAAGTTATGCTTAATAGTGGAATTACTTAAAAATCTCAGAAAACAATTTAAGTCTTAATTTTGGGCAATGTGACAGCATGGGAATTTGAAGACTTTTCTAAATTATACAGTAGCACAAATGATTGTTTAACATGAGATTTGAGGAATTTTATAAAATGGTATGGGAATATTCAAACACATAGAGTCAAGAGATAGAATTTACATATAACCCATTACCACATAGAACAATATCCTGGATCACATCATTACATCAATGTTGGTAATGTATTTTGTAATCAGAATATGTAATATGAGCAAAACTAATATTTTATAAAAGTGCCTCACTGTTTAGGAGACCTTAAAAATGACCAATGATATGAAGCATTACTTTCTCAAATCTCTCTCTAACCTCTTATTTACTCAGTTGCCTGAACTCAACCCAGAATTCCAACTACCATGGGCGGGGCCCTAGGCATCCCACTGAAATAGGATATAAAGCCTCCATCTATGTCAGTGGAAGTCATCTAAGGAAGACAAATATAAAGACAACAAAATCAATGAGGCAGTTTCCTGCAAAGCTTTATGCATTAATCTCTATCACACAGAGATATATACAGAAAGAAGTGCTAGGGAAGGAAGTCACTTGTTCTCTAATAAAAGAGAAAACCCTAGATAATAAACAATTAATAAAGTTGTCATGATTAGTTATGCAACTATGAATCAAATTACACAGTAAAGATGACCACTTGGTTTAGGTAGAAAATATCTATGATTCAATCATAGTGAAAAGTCATTAATATGAGTGGTTAAGAATAACTCTTATAGCTACTTTCTCTTTTTTAACTCAATAGGAATTCTTGAGTAAGAGTTATTGTAATAATTGAGGCAGGATTCTAAAGAGCAAATCCATTAAACATTTACTTTTTTTGTTCTTATCTCCTCATATCCAAACTTTGTCTCTTAAACTCACATATCCCCAGTCCTCTAAATTAAGAAAAAGCATTTAAAAAGAAAGTTGGAAAAAAGTTAAATCTGTAGGTATAAATTTTGTTATTAAAATGAATCCAAAATTCCAGACCAAATGATAAAATTCCAAAATATATAAGAGGAAATAATTTTGAATTATTCAAAAGTCCTTTTAAAGAAGGCAATTATATAATATGATATCTGGTGATATTCTTCTCATACTTCTCTTAGTAGGTAATTACCTGAATAGTCAGAGGAATAGATGAATCTGATAGAGGCAAGGAGAAATGGACATCAGTTATTAGTGGGAATGGGTAGATGGAGAAGAGAAACTTCAAAGAAGGAGAGAAAATGAAGGTGAATCCCTATCAATGACTAGAATTAGAAGATCCTGTGAACAAAGTAATAATAAGTATATGCCATTTTGCACATACATTATGTCAAGTATTATTGATTTGAGACAGGGAATGGGGACAAATAAAGAATTTGGCCTAAGTAAAATATTTAAGGAAATACACCCCCAAAACTTACTAATTAAATAATATTTTAATGTGATATATTTAAAGATAGAAATCTATGTAAATTTTTCATTACTGTATGAGTTCTATTGTTGCATTAGAATTGCAATAAACTTAGTGGCTTAAACCAATACCCAATTATTATATTATTTCAGAGTTTCTGTAGTTTCCAAGTCCATGATGGCATGACTGGGTAAACTCAGAATCTCACAAAGCCAAAATCAAATTGTAGCCTGTGGTTCCTTTCTAAACTCATTACTGTTAATAGCAGAATCCCATTCTTTATGGTTGTAGGACTGACATCCTCATTTCCTAATTGCTTATTGATTACTTTTATCCATGACTGCTCTTTAGTTCTTTCCTGCAGCTTCCTTCTTCAAATGCAACCACAGCAAGTTGAATCCTGTCCACATTTCAAATCTCCCCAACTTCAGATTTTCTGTTTTGTGATTGGTCAGAGAAAATTCTGTCTTAAAGGGATCATGTGATTATGAACTGTGTTATATGACAGAAGAATATAGCGACATCTCATCATATTCACAGGTCCTAGAGACTAGGGAAGAACACCTTTTTTTTTTTTCTTTCGGGGGGGCTACTTTAGAAATTTGGCCTACTGCAATGATGGGCAAAACACCAAAAATTTAAACAAGCCAATTTTAATACAATTTATTTAAAAATAGAAGTTAATGTAAAATATTTGTGATTATATTAATTCTATTGTCACATTAAAATTACTACATACTTAGTGGCTTATAATAATACTCACTTATTATTTCAGTTTCTGTAGGTTGGGAGTTCATGATGTTATGGCTGGGTCTACTCAGAAACTCACATGGATGATGTCAAATTGTAGTTTATGGTTCTTTTCGTATTAATAGCAGAATGCTGTTAAATAAGCCCTATACTTGCAGGAATGACCTTGTTTCAATTAACTTATCCTTACCCCAACCAGGTTTTCTGTAAAACACTTCTTTTAAAAATTAAAAAAAAAAGTTTGGTAAAAATATTGCATCAAATGTTGTTTATATTATTATTGCCTTCCCCTCTTTGATTTTGTACCATGACAAGTGCCTCTGTCACCTCACGGTAGTCTCACTTCTATCTTCTCCACAATTTTGGAAGCTACTCCAAGTCATCAATGGAGACACTTAGAGAAGGGAAGCAAATTTCTCATATCCATATAGTATTAGAAGACAAAGCAGGGATCTGAGTTCAGACCCACTTGATTCTAGACACCATGCTATTATTGATACATCATGGTGCTTAATAGGAAAGTGCTATGATTTGAATATGTGTCTCCTCAAAACTGATGTTAAAATATTATTTCCAATGTAATGGTTCAAGAAGTGGTTAAAAGTGATTAAATGAGACTTCCCCTCCATGAGTGGGTCTAATATTTTACTAACAGGCTTTCAGGAGCAAGCACTATTCCAGTTCTTCTGTTATTCTGACACATAAACATCAGTGTTCCTCCTTTCCAAAGTATGCAATACTTTGGAGTGGAGATCAGGCCATCTCCCAACATCAAACCTGCTACAGCCTTGATATTGGACTTTCCAGCCTCCAGAGCTATCAGCCAATAGATTTCTGTTCATGATAAATTATCCAGTTAGTAATACTCTGTAATAGCCACAAAAACCAGACTAAGACAGAAGGGTTGGTGAGATGAAGCTGAAATTTCCTAGTAGAGACTGTATCAAAAACACAAAAAGATCCTGAACTTAGATTCACAAAGCTTCTATCCAGAACTCCTATACTAATGATGACATTATCGAAGCATTTAAGGTGGAGATAAGAGCTATCTTTTCGAGTTTTGGAAGAAATGTGTGACTAGAATGCAATTCTTTAAGGTCACAGATGTCTTTGATTTTATGTACAGTTGGCACACAATAGTTTTTGTGAGTGAACTAATATTGAAATTAGTGAAATAAAATATTATAAAACTTTATAAACTCTATGATTTATAAAGTACAGTTGAATATCCCTTATCTGAAATGCTTGAGGCTAGAAGTACTTCAGATTTGGGATTTTTTGGATTTTGAAATATTTACATGCATAATGAGATGTCTTGGGGATTTAACCCAAATCTAAACATGAAATTCATTTGTGTTTTATATATGTGTTATACATAGAGCCTGAAGGTCATTGCATGTGATATTTTTAGTGCATGCATTTTTAGTGCAACCCATCACATGAAGTCAGATGTGGAACTTTGCACATATGACATCATGTTGACTCTCAAAAACTTTTGGATTTTGGAGTACTTCTGGTTTCAATTTTTCAGATTAGGGATACTTAACCTGTGCCACTCAATTATGGTATGTATGTGTTTTATAAAAATATCAGGTGCTTCAGTTAAGAAGAATATAATTTTAAGATGTTTTCTCAAGTTGTATCCTAAATTTTCTCAATGTTAGTTTAGACCAAAAGAATAGATTATAATATTAAAAAAGCACAGTAGTCTAAGGTTAATCTCCTTCACTGTAAGTTGGTTACACAAAATGGTAATATGATGACTAGAAATAGCTGTAAAAATTTAAACCAAAACATCTTTTAATGAAAAAATATCTTTTACTTATTCATCACGGTTCTTTGTTCTTTAGAAGAATGGCCACTGGATAGAAGTAACCACCAATTAGTCAGCTGGTTCAGAAGAAAGAAAGGAAGGAAGGAGAAAGAACTTTCCTGGACATCTCACATAATTAAAATAACATGATATTCTAAAATATGCTACATAGATTCTCAACCATGTTTATAAGTTTGAGTTTAGAATCATTTGTATTTATTAAACAAATTCATTAAGAACATTTTTATATTGTAAACTATGTTTCCTTGTTTTGAAAAAAAGTGACTGTCTAAATGAACATCAGCCAATGCAGAGTGCAAAAAGTTGGAGAGGAAACAGGAACTCTGAGCACATTTTATACTTGACTCTCTTGGCTAAGGGAGAGCTCAGCACTAGCATGCTGCAGATGATAGATTGGAGCTGTACTTGGCTCTTTATGGATTTGGCTGATTTCTTACTGCCCAGAAACCTTTTTTCTCCAAATTGCCTTTAAATTCAAAAGAAAATCCAAATGCTTATTTTTAGAACAATTTATTCCAATGCAATTCATTTCTAATATCTTTATTATGCTATTTCTATTTTATCTGTCTTACTGTCAATCCACACATTTCTGCCTATTTAAACTGTGAACAAACTGCATTTATTTCAAACTTTAATTAATTACATTAATCTATAGAAATGCAAATAATGTATTCAGAATACTAAAACACTTAGAATAGTAATATTTAAAAGATTTAAACTTATATGTAAGTATGTATATGTATCTATAAAAGTTAATAAATAAATTTACATATATGCAATATATTTTTCCATTCTCTAATTTTGTTCTCTTTCCTTGCATATTGACTCATATTTTTTTTTGTGGCATCAGTTTTAGATAAGAAGTTAGATGCAGTGGTACACACCTGTAATTGCAATGACTTGGGAGGTTCAGGCAAAAAGATCTTAAGTTTGAGGAAAGGCTCAGCAACTTAATAAGACCATATTCCAGGTTCAGGCAAAAAGATCTTAAGTTTGAGGCAAGGCTCAGCAACTTAATAAGACCATATTCCAAATATAAAATTAAAAGGGATTGGGAGGCTCAGTGGTAAAGCACCACTTGTTTCAATCCCCTGTTTTTTTATAAGAATAATGTGTATTCTGTACCTGAATATTAACTCTGGGTGTGAGGTAGCACTGTTTGCTGATTTCCTCTCTAACTTGACTTTAAAAAAATCTGTTATTATCCATCCTGTTGATTATTCTTTTTATTATGCAGTTATAGTTTAAAGACCAAAGCCTCAAATATCTATAATGAATTTGACATCCATTGAACATGTATATTCTCAGATTCTTCACCAGTCCGCATAATACTTTTGAGACATAGTGGCCTTGGATAATTTACACAGTAATTTTGAGATATGATGCTTAAAATGAATAATTACTGGCAAATGTTTATCATAGAAAATCAAAATTAAAAGATCTCCTTCTGAAGGCTTCTTTCAACTGGTCAAGAAAACAAAAGTCAAAGTGGGTTATCACCATAATATTATGATATTAAATAATAATACCTTAGATATGTCAATGGAGGTAACTGTGATATTTGTGAAATACATTATTAATGCCTCCTCCCTCCAGTGAAAATAATATTGAATGTTTACCAATGAGCGCTTTACTATTCACCTATAGGAGCATTTTTAGTAAAAGGTACTTGGACTTTGAAATTTATAAACCAAATTGGAAATCTTGGTTTAAAGATCACTAATTGCATGTCCTTGAGCAAATTAAACATTTTAAACTTTACTCCTTTATAAAATAAGTTATTATACCTGCTTGTAAGTTTTGAAGAAAAATGAAATAATTCATAAAAGGTATAGCATGGCATTGAAATATAGTAAAGAGGATGCACCTTATACTGTCTTTTACATTTTTAATCTCTAAAACAGCTAAACCAGAATATGTTGACAGTAGTCATTTATTTTTAAAACTTATTTTAGTCTGTAGTATTGCTGCCAGTGATTCTACCCATACCATATAAAGAAGAGGTTTCATGGATTTGAGATGTATAGGTGACATGAGCACTCTTATCACATTATTGTTTTCCTGAGAATAGAGATTTATCCAAAATAAATTTGATATTTTCTTGTCTGATACAAAATAGATTAGACCAACATGGCTTTAACTTGATAAAGATGACTAGAATAAAAAATCTAGAGTCTCACAAACTAAATTATAATTTCATTGATTAATTGGAATATTTCCAAATACAATGCACTTAATAAGACATGGTTAAATGCCTTGATCTAGGGAGAGCATTTAATACATAAATATTTTGTACTATTTGACATATAAAAACATAAAAAGAAGTAAAAATTCAGTAAAGGATTCTGATTTTATCTCGAAGGATGATGTTATAGACCAAATACTTGTGTCCTGTCAAAATTCATATGTTGAGATCATAACTCTCAATATGAAGGTGTTAGGAAGTAGGGCCTTTGGGAACAGATAAAAGCCCTCATGAATGGGATTAGTGCCCTTAAAATGAGTCAACAGAGAACTCCCTCCCTCACTCCTCCTTCCCCAGAAGGTTTCAGGGAGAAGATGGCAGTCTATGAACCAGAAATTGGGTCCTCACTAGAAACTGAATTTGTTGTTGCCTTGATCTTGGGCCTCCCAGCCTCTAGAACTATTTTCTATGAGAAGCAGATTTCTGATATTCACAAGCCACCCTGCCTGTGGTAGTGTGTTATGGCAATTCAATCAAACTAAGACAGTAATGATTATTTGGAAGATGAGTTTAAAGGTTAATAATCTATAAACACGTGAGTAAACAATCAAAACCTCAATTGTCCCAGCACCTACCACAGCACCCAGCACATTATAAATGATCAGTGAGTGATGCATAACAAATTTAAACAAGGAAATAAAATAATATTTGTACTGGGATATCTCGTTCTGAAACTCTGCATTAGCATTCTCTCTTCTGCTTATTGCAGTCTTCATTTTCTTTTAATCCAGAAGAGTTGATGTTTGACTTTATTATATCAAAGTGACACATTATCTATTTCTCAGCCACCACCTAGGTTCAGACCAGCACAATATAATTCAACACATCCTTTATGTTTATTCCATTTATATTTCTGGCTTAGTCATTACTTTGTTTAAAAAAATCACTTATTCCTTTTTGCTGATATTTGTGTTCTTTAGATCATGCACCCCCGTTTCTCAGAATCTTTTGAGATGTTTTATGGTCTTCTGAGAATAGGAAAGACTGAAAGGAGTTTGATATTCAGGATATTAGGTCTCCAACCTACTTCAAACAGAGAAGCACTACATTTATCTGTCCTGAAGATTAGGCTTTGTGTAAGCTTCTACTTGATAAAAATCCTAAAAATATCTTTGAAAACAATTGATCACTGTATGGTGCCAACTCTAGTCCTCCCCCAAAGAATCAATGACAACACACCTATCCAGATTTGTTTTAAACCCTACTTTACTGTGTTTCCTTCAGCCATACTGGGCCATTCATGTTTGTACCATGAATCTTGTAATTCCCCTCAGAGGTCTTTCATATGTTTTCCTTCAAGCTCAAGTCCCATATTCCCCACTCCAACTTTTCTTGCTGAATTCCTCCTACTCTCGAAGATACAGTTCCAATGCAGACCTCTTCCATCTCATTTCTTGGAAACATTATCTTCTCTATTGGAATCTCAATTGTTCTTTTTTGAATCTTTACTATGACTTTCAACATTTTTTGCCTGTGTAACTCAATACATATCTACTCAATATGAGACTATTAGTTCTTTGATGTCAGAAGACACAGCAAACTAATTTGCCTATTAACCTTTAATAAGCTTTGTTAAACTTAAATATATTGTACTTAAGTGTACTGTAGACTCCTTTGATCAACTTTATTTAATTAGTAAAAATATTTTTTATTCTGTCACATCAAGTGCTAATCATTTTTTAAATATTTTAAAAATAATATTTAAATAAATATGTTTAGAATCGATCTTGTCAATCAAAATTCTTAAATTGGCTAAAAAATCATCATTACTTCCAATCTGAAAGATGTAGAAACTGAAGAACAGGGAGATTAAATTATAGTATTTTTTTTTCACTTTGCAAAATGGGTCTACAGAGAACAAAAGTGGTACGCTTATTTTCTTTACTTAACCCACTAGGGAGCCCTTATTTCACCTTAACTTTTTCTTTTTTTTTAGTTTTCCTCAGAATTTCCAATAACCTTCACTTAAACTTCCTGCAAAACTTTCCCCCCTTTCCTTAGTGCATGAGCATCTCATTTTGTGGTAACCTACACTACATTTGGATAGGCCATACATATTTAGTTCTTTTTAATCTTACCTCACATCAGCCCTTCCAGCCTCTCAATCATTTTTGTAGCCGCTCTCTGAATTCACTCCAGTACGATGACATCCTTCTGGTACTGGGGTTTTCATAAATGGACACACTTGTCTGACTCGTGATGTGTTATCTCTGCATGTGCTGCCCAAACAGTTTTTATAAACCACTATATCATCCCATGCAATCTCATACTAATTTTCTGTAACTATCACTCCCAGGTCTCATTCAGCACTACTATTTTCCAAGTATAGTACCTCCATTTCCCTGATTATCTGTGAATTTTTCATCCAGGATGCATTACTTTACATTTTTCAAAGACTAATCTTATTTTGATATTTCCTTTTCAGAGCTGTAACCTCTCTATATTCATAAACATATTTTCAGTTATATCTAGTGCTTGAAAACCACCCATATTTTATATTTATAAATTTAATACTCAGTTACCTTTGTAATTGTTAGTTTAAACCAGTTAATACATTGTATAAACACATGCCCTTTCCCATTATCTATCCCCAAAAAGAAAATAAAAATATAACTTAACTACTCTTACCACCCAGTTTATTGTCATGTATTTAACTTTTGTGTATATACTTTCATATGCAGAAGGGACTGGCCCATTGGAGCTAGTTTTCATCTCATATTATAACATTAAAATATACATCCAGATACACAGTACATTATAGATTACATGTAAATTCTTTTCTCTCCATTATTTTATTAGAGATTAGGAGCTGTAATTCAGGAATATGTTGGATTTAAGTTACTCTTTGGATAAAATGAAACAATTGTTCTTTGCATTCATTTCTATTTATTTAGGAATTATCCCTTAATTGTATACATTGGACAAAGCCTCAGAATTCCTTCTACATTCTTTTCTAAGGAGTTTCTGCCTGTAGATCTTGCTAGGAAAGGGGCCTCGGGTAATTCATTAAGCATAAAATGCAAAGATGCTCTTCTGTCTAAATCTGGGATGGGTACCTGATATAAAGATGAACCATATAGAATTCTACAAGGTAGTCTGATGCAAAACTTCAGTTCATTAATGGCCATGACAAATGTAATGTATATTAACATTTTTATATAGCTGCAAAGGTAAAAGGAATATTGCTATTAAATTTTTAATAGTACAAAAGTTGAGATATAAAGACTGAATAATGTGTTCATCTCCTCACAAATTAGAGTAGAAGTTTGCAGCCACCCCAAATCCAGTATTATTAACTACAGAAGAGCCCAGAGTAAAGCCAAAATTAAATTTACATTGATTGCAAAATTCTGCTCTTCCTTCTGCGTGTGCCCTTTTTAGTTAAAACTTGAAAGTACCCAAGACTATGTATGCCCCTGTTTTTTTTGTGGCTGTAAGTCTCATGTACCTCCTAGACCTATCTTTGTAGTTCTCAGAGGATTTCCATCCTTGTCTTGCAAGGTCGTTCCTTTAGGAAAAGGATGTTTTATATATTTTTTTCCTGACACATTTAGATATTTTATAGTAAAAGATTTTGAGGACATCTATTGTGCCAACATTCCAGGAGAAGACAATGCAATGACTTCATGCACCTGTCTCTATCCTCGACCTGGAATGTTTTTGATGACTTCCTGACTTGTCTTTCATCTGCCAAATCATGCCCAGCAGGTGAAGGTGACAATAAATATTTTAAGTAATGAAATAAATGAATTAATGCATTTGACTCATTAGTTGACTAGCATATTGGTTTATTGAAATCTTTACTCATTAAACACTCAAGTCTGGTGGAGATATAAAGAGTAGATGGAAATCATAATGAACGGAACACCTTTACAATGCTAACTTATATCAAGAACTCTTATCCTATCCTGGGTCATGGAATTCTTTGCCAATATGAGGGAATCTAGGGATTCTTCTGAAATAAAAACACACAGAATATATTTTGTGTATATATTTTTTGAGTCATATCCTTTCGATGCTCACTTGTAAACCCCCAAAAATGTATGGTACAGGAAAGATACCCTAAAAAATAGGTATCTATTTTGCAACTACCAGTAGTATTGCCTCACCGCATGACTATATCTGTGTTTTTCAAAGTTGTTTACAAACTCTTGACAGTCATAGTAACTTTCCTCACTCCTCAAGATTCAATGCCATAAACACTAATGTCTGACAGATACTGCCCCAGGACTAATGTTAAGCTTTGGAAAAGACATACCATATCTTCATTTTCAGCTTCTGTTTCTGGAGACCCTACCTTTTACTTATTTGGGGCAACCTCCCCAGAAAGAAAGGTATATGATACTAAAGGTCAAAATCCCAATATTCATTGTACCCTTGTTATTCAAAAACAAAACATAAGAACAAAAATCTTGTGAAGTTAAAAAAAATAATAAAATATCACTACTTTAATCCAGTATTACTATGCTTTAGTATTTCCTTCAGTTATCCCCAATTTTTTTCTTAACCACAGTAGTTACTTTATATTCAATTACGCATTTTGCTTCTTTCAATTAGCATCAGTATTATATGATAAATTATTTTACATCATATAGAAATGAGAAATCAAGCATGAAATTTTGAGAAGTAAGGAAGTCTTCAACATAGAAGCATTCTCTGTGAAGGTATAAAGAGAATACTGGAAAATCAGGACTGAAAGTGGAGAGAAGTATGAAGATAGAGACTGATGAGTTATCTGAAGAGGAAAGAGAGTCAAAATTATCGTAGAAGAAAACTCTTCAGGAACATGGTCAAGAAAAAAAGTCTATCTCCCATGTGCTGCACAACACAAAAAACTGTTATGGGAAAGGTGAGGAACCATTAAAAAGGAGCCATATATTCCGGTAACAATAGTTATTGAAGGGCAATTTTGTGACATGGGCAAATATATGGAAAGGTGACTAAGGCATACTCCTTCCCTTGGGGAGTTCATATTTGAGTAGGAAATTTTCAAAACTTTTTCTAAAGAATGGTTAGAAAGTAAAACAAAAGGAAAGACCATTTTCATCCAGGCATATTTTTTAAATGTTTTCAAGTAAAACAAACATGTCATGTTTTATTTGCCTTGAAATCCTGAAGTGACAACTAACAGGCAGAAAGCCATAATTTTGCTTTGTGCTGAAGTTGCATCAAATCATTGAGTTTTTATAAAAATTGGCATATCATGTGTTTCTATTGTGAATGTAATAATGTATATTTTTAAAGTGCTGAAAATTACAAAAAAAAAATGAAAGGAACATTAACAAAAACATGCATAGTTCCATCATTCATGCAAATTTTTTAAATGACTTTTCACTTTTAATCCATACAAAGTATTCCTTTCTAAATCAGTTTTTGTTTTTGTATTTTTTGGTAGAGGTAATATTTATTTTCTCAAGTTTGTAGTCAAACATATTAATTACATATGGTCTCTTCCACACATTTCATAACTACAATGCCTTTTACATTATTATGTTATAGTACTTCAAAATTTCACAATAGCCAAACAAATGTCTCTAAAACAATTTACCTATTTCCCTAATATTGGCCAATTAATAAAATAATGCTTCATTGGTTAGCTTGATTGGTAAATTCTGTTTTTGTTATCATTGGTAATAATTCCATGGAAATTTTTATTTTAGAAAAATCATTAGAAAGCACTAATATAAACACAGTACTTTTTTTCACTTATCTAATTGCTTTGCAATAAACAACTAAGCTAAAAATAAATCAAACACCCTCCCAAATCTACTGTTTGGGCAGGGCTTGGCAAGAATAGTTTAGATAACCACATGAGTTATCTTCAGTAGCACTCAGATGTATCTATATGTCTCAATATGACCTAATACCTGCTTATTCAAAGTATAAATTAGATGCTCCAGAATCTCCTCAGAGTAATACACATGGTATATATTCAGGAAAGGTTTTCTCTATTCACATAATGTGATAAGTTCTGAATGCCTTGAATGGGAGACCAAAAGGTAGGGATGTCACATGTGGTGATGAGGGGCAACTTTGGCATCGCAAGAGTCTTTCTGAGATTGTAGAAAAGAGTTTTACAGACAATCCTAGGTTTGATCTTTTGCCAGTAGCAATTTCTTAATGTAAGGCTAGTTTTCCACCAGGAAAGAATGGAAATTTCTTTTCTTTTTAATTTTTTTTTGAGCCCTCAAAATTCTTATGAAATATGTTTCCTTAGATTTCCATTGAAAACTGATCAGTTCTTTTCTTGGCTTTCTTCTTATCTCTCCCACAGATTAGGTAGCTAGAGCTCAAGTAGCACCTTTGACACATTTTCTGGGAATCTACTAAGCTAGATCTCAAATTTAATTTGACATGTTTCTTATTTTGAAGATGAATGCAAGCATCAATTCTGTCAATAGGAAAAAAAGTTCTTTTTCTTCTAGAGCTTAATAGCATTTCCCCCACCTCTTTAAGCTCTCAATGGCAAACTCTTCCATTTTCTTTAGGCTTCTGTTAATTTTCTCTTCAAAGTCTCACTAGTTGTCTTTGAGGCCTTGAAGCTTATGCTTGCTGCCAAACCCCAAAGGCAAAGGCATGTACTTTTGGATTTTTGTTACAGCAGAATCCCATTTCCAGGTACTAACCTAGTTTGTTACCTATTGCGACATCAACCACTTCTTTTGTTCTTCGATTTGCAAAGCTCACCAGGTATAGCTTGGTCCTTGTGGTATTAAGTGAGGTAGATGGAGGGCAATTTGGTACTGGAAACTCAAATACTATGTAAGCCAAGGCTCTGAATTCCATTCAACATAGAGCTCTTCATGAGCTGCTTGGGCTTTCCGTAATACACTGGCTGGGTTATAAAACCAAGCATCCCAGAAAACCAGGTGTAAACAGTATTACCTTTTATCTTGGAAATGACAGTGTTACTTCTGGTGTAGTCCAACCCCACCACCCCCGCAACTCAAGGAGTGTGAACATAGATCCTGCCTCTTAATAAGTGTCAAAATCACACTATAAGAAGAATATGAGGGCTGTCAGATAAAATTGTGTCCTCCTTTGCATAATGTAATCTGTCATATTCTCACCCATATTCTTGAGAAAAACTAAAAACTTAACTGTTGAAGATGTGAAGTATTGTGATTAGTGAAGTAGCAGTGGCAATTTGTAATTGTTTATTTGAAGGGACAAGTAATGTTGTATGTTTAAGATGGGTCTTTCTGGAGAAGAGATTCAGTAGAGATGAGAGTGAATCGTTTATAGAATATAATTTAAATGAAACTTTGTTATAGCTAACAAGTATATGAAAAAATGTCCATCATCACTATCAGGGAAATGCAATCTAAGACCACAAGGAGGTATCATCTGATAGCTTGAGAATGTCAAAAGGTAGCAAATATTAATGAGAATGTGGAGAAAAGGAAATCTTCATATACTGTTGGTCAGAATGCAAATTAGTGCAGTCATTATGGAAGATAGTATGGATGTTCCTCAAAAAAATAAAAATACATGTTCCAGGACTCCCACTACTAAATATGTGTCCAAAAGATAGGGAATTAGTGTGTCTAAGAGATCTATTTTCCATTTCATTACAGAATTATGCTCAAAAGTCAGGATATAAAATCAGCCTAAGTGTCCATCAACAGATGAGTGCATAAAAATATAGTGCCTATAATATATATATATATATATATATATATATATATATATATATATATAAAATCTTTGAAAGAAGTAAATCTTGTCATTTGTGATACTATGAATGAATATGGTAGACATTATCTTAAGTGAAATAAGCCAAGTGCAGAAAGACAAATACTACATGATATTACTCATATCGTGTAGAATGTAAACATGTTAAATTCATAGGAACAAAGAATAAAATTGTGGGGATATCAGAGGCTAGGTGTGTAGGGTTGAACATATGTTGATTTAAGTACACAAAACATAGGTTAGAAGAAGAAAGTTCAAGAGATATATTGTTCATCATAGTTAATAACCACATATTATAAACTTGAAAATTGCCAAAAGAGATTTTAAGTTTCCTCACTATAAAGAAATGACCAGCATGTGAGGTAAAGAATACCATAAATAGCTTGATTTAACCACTGCACAATGGACATACATTGAAATATCATGTTTTACATCATAAATATGTACAATTTTGTCAATTAAAAATATAGAATTAGTCAAACTGTTGTTTATTTGCTTGTTCCTGAAAAAAAATGAGTGATTTAGGGAGAGTCATGTGGCAGGGGGAATGTTTTCATGTAGGAGTGCAGCATGTTGAAAGTTGTTTATATGAGAAAAAGAGCAAAGCAAAGCACAGATGCTGAGAAAAGTATTTTTGTGAAAGTCAGGTCACAACCTGAGTTGCTTAGGAGTCCAAGTAATTAAATGTGGCAGAGACATTGATAGAGGGGCAATGTTTTCCTCACCTCCATATAAAACGTAGCGATTCCCAGAAGGATTTGGGAACATGGATATCTTTGTTCAGCTTTTGACATGGACCATAAACCATGGCAATCCCGTGACTAGCACATTGATTGTACCACTCTGAGGATTCTCTAGTTGGACTTGATGGCTAAAGACCTCAACTGGACACAGTTGAAGCTGAAAAGAGTAATATCATAGACACCCCTTAGGGATGAAAGTTAACAGAACTTACTTGTGAATTCATATTTTATGCTTCCTTTGGGGGTTCAAGAACAATTCCAGGACAATTCTTCCAGGATAATTTCTGAAAGCAAGATTATATTTATACAACAATTAAGCAAAAAGGCCTCAGATCTTTGTATTGTGGGCAAAAAAATTAATGTGACATCATTTTATACTCATGGCTGAAAGGGCCTGGACATCAGTTTCCACAGCTATGCCAAGGTTGCACACTGTTTCTGCCTCCTTCCTGGAGAGCTGTTACTAGGAATGGCTGTCTTTGATTTATGAAGGATGAATTCCTAGGGAGAAGTAAAACACTGACCACCTTAGAGTGACAATGCCATCTTGGGTGTTTTACTTTTATTTTTTAGTGAACACTGAGCATTTCTGAAGGAAGGTAATGATGTGACTGTGAGATCAGAATGGAGAAGGTACAAAGAAGCTCCCTCCATACTTTTCAGCAGTAAAACCTAAGGATAAACCATTGTTTACAGTTTTAAAATATTTTTGTCAGATTTGTTTTAGTAAAATCTCACTGAAATTCTGGCAATAGGTTGGCTCTTATGCTAGTTTTTGATGGATGTGTCTCTGTGTGCATGTGTTTCAAAAGTCTTTTTATGTTTTAGGAGGAAGTTGGGAAGGGCTGCTGTCCCAGTGCCATTTTAATTGGGAAACATCATCTAAATTTTATGAGGAAAACAGAGAAGAACATTTCTGTCATCTGTCTGAGAACATGATTTTCTATGAATGATAATTGGAACAACCAAAAGACACTTTTTAGACCAAGATAAAATATTATGAAAAAATAATTTGAAAGTACTGTGTTGTTTGTGCTATAAACTCTGTTTTTCATTATTTATTTTTTCTCTGCTTTCTGAGTTATTAAAATCCAGGATTTTAATATTTCCAGTATTCACTTCTATAAAGCCCTCTGCTCAGTTCACAGTGGGACAGGTATTTTAGTAAAAGAGATAACAAAACACCTGAAATGAGGCCATTTCAGGACAGATATTCTATGTGCCAGCCTTTGAGGACAGACATTGCTTTTCAGAGTAGTCATAAATTTGTGTGAACAAGAAGACAAGTCCAGCATAAAGTTTTAAATCACTTCCTGTATACAAACTTCAACAAGAATGCATGAAAACCAAATAAACAATATTGAGAAAATCTGAACCAGCTACCTGAAAAGCGTTACTGTTAGAGAAAGTGTTGTTAAGAAAGAGCAGGCCTTCTTATCAACTCTCAACTTCATCGGACACCAAGTCTAACAGCTTGTAGATTTTTAACCATATTTTATCTCCTTTATCTACTCTGGCCCACCTCCTCTTATTCAGAAGGCTATCTCGTTCTCATCATTCAAGATTTAGCTCAAAAATTTACTCTACATATAAATTTTACCTAACTATTTTGCATAGTTTCCACATGATAATCACTAGCCTTGACAAAGTGCCCTTTCTTTGACACCTAGCAGGAGCAAATAATAATCTCTATCCTCTTTATTGGTTTACTTTTCCAGTCTGCATTGTCTCTATGTCCCCCTATCCCACATACATACATAAACACACACTTAGTGATTAAATCACAAGGTCTTTTGAGACCAAGAGTGATACCAGTCTTTATGCTTCATCATTCATATTCACTGCAATGTCTAACAATAGGTAAATGAGTGCCTGCCTACTCACTTTCCCACAAATGACTCAGTGGGCAAGCAAATAAATTGATGCATATATTCAAGATACAAAAAGTTCTGCTACATTTTCTTTTTATTATCCTAGGTCTTTTTTTTAAAAATGCTGAACAAAAAGGATTTTTCAGACTCTACACAGATATTGTATCATTCTATTATTGAGAAAAGAGATTGAGTTGACAGATGACACAGAGAAAGCAAAACTACAGAAGTATTTTGCTTTTGTCTTTTTCTTCAAGGAGAATGAGTTGCAAATCAGAAAGGGTAAAAATGATGAAGAGGTAAATGTGAGAAGACAGTAGGGAAGTAGTGAGATTCTTTAAATGAATCCAAATCTATATGTTGGGTGAATTTTATCCTACAAAACTGAAATAAGTTACAGATGAGACTGCAAAGCCTCATCTGAAAACCTCTGACAAAAACTTTCTAGACAACCAGAAATGAGAACGTTTTCTCTGTTCTTTGAAAATGTAAAGGAAATAGGCATGGTGGTGAACACCTTAATCCCAGTGGCTTGGGAGACTGAGGCAGGAGGATTGCAAGGGAAGCCTATGCAACTTAACAAGGCCCCAAGCAAGGTGGTGAGATGCTGTCTCATTTTTTTAAAAAAAATAATTAATTAAATTAAAAGGGCTGGGGATGTTTCTCAGTGGTTAAGTCCCTCTGGGTTCAATACCTGGTACGCCCACCAAAATACTATGGAAACTATAAAGTATGACATTGACTTTGATACCATTTCAGAAAGGTTTTTTGTTGTTGTTGTTTTGTTTTTTTATTTTTTTACAAGTTATTTTCTTTGCCCTGGGAAAATAACCTTCATTCACTATGAGTTAGAAATTGTTCACCTAGAATGAATCATTCATTCAAGTTCCTTTTATATTTTCCTTTTTTTAAAAAAAACACTATTATAACAAGATGAGTGAGAAATTTACTGTGGATGTTTTAAATATGAATCTCAGCCATTTTTATCAACTCTGTTAATATTTCCTTGGTGATAAGATGATGTGAGCTATCTTGGTGATAAGACATTTAGATTGCACTGTGTTTAGGTAAGTAGGTTTATAACTGATCAAATGACCATAACTAAATAAACACCTGACATATCATTGTTACCATAGAGGAATAGGGTGACTGTTAGCCATATCTTATAGCCACCATCTTATTTATTTGAATATATACCTAAAAGGACAAGTACTGAATTTATAGATCAAAAATGGTGGGAAAGTTGGCTACTATAACATTCAGATTTTTTTTTAACATTCAGATTTTGAAAGTATATCAGTACTTTAGAAAATTTTTTCAAAAGTAGTTAGGTAAAAGTGAGTTGAAATAAATGTAAGCTGAATAATGAGACTGTGGAGAATAATATGTCTGGTTTCCATTTACATGGGAAAAGCTGTAACATAGCTGGGTATTTATTCCCCTTTTCTAATCTTAAGCATGGCTTGCCCTCCCCTGAAGTGGCGTTGCTAGGCTCTGTACCTCTAGTTTACTCATGTCTGTCTACACAGGAAGAGAGTGCCACTAGATTGAGTGACAGTCACTGGTACTACCATTCCACACCCCACCCCATTCAGTGAGTGAAACTATTGGATAAATATGCCATGATTTCTGAGGATTCCCTTTGTTTGCTCCAACTCCAAGGCCAGTTTGATACAGCGATCCTGGCTTTATCTATTGTGCTCCTCTGCAGATGAAAAAATTTACCCTTTGTCTCCCAGTGTCTAGACTTGGGTCTGTGAGTTGATGGTTGGCATAGCTGAACTTTAAGATAACCTGCTTACCAATTGACAATGACTGAAAATTTATTCTCCAGAAGAAGTAAAACTGAAGTTCTCTTGATTAGAGGTGCTAAGCTCAGGTGAAGAGAACCCACATAATTATACATATGAGAATTTTCATCCTGAAATTCTTTTTAGCTGGGAGAACCCAGTATATTTAAGCTTTTCCTCATGTGCTAGAGCCAGTTTCTTCAGAGAAATTCCTTCCAGTATCTGCCTCTATGGAATAATCCTGGTTGCTAGCATTTTGGAACTTGGGTGGAGGAAAAAGCTGAAGATTTCAACCTTCAGGATAAAACTCTCACCACTTGTGATTTCAATGTGTCACTCCTGACCTTAATTGTTTAGCACCCTTGAATCCAGGGAACCTCAGTTTTATTTTTTCCAAAGAATAACTTCCTTGTCATCTTCCAGTTGGTAAGGAGGAGAATATTTTGGGGTTCTAATCGCTTTCTAAATAAACTTTTTAACCACACTTTGAATAGTTAGCCCTATCTTCATCTATGCTTTCAGAAATATCTGTCATTATCTACATTCTGAACCTATTGAGAATTTTTTAGTCCTATGTAGGTAAGGTTGCTTCTTGGCTTCTCCCACAATTAATTTAGGATTTATCTTTTCAGATTTTTTAAATCAGTTACAACCTCTCCATCTCCTTGTTAGTTGCTGCCACTGTCTCTTTCCGATCTTCTTTGTTTCCATGAGTTCCTGTCTTTTCCATTTCTTTCCTGTGATTATAGTAAGGCTATTATAACTGGTCAAATGACCATACCCAAAATTATTGTCTTCAGATACCATATGCATGAAACTAATGCAGGTAACCAGCCTGCCATCCTTGGTTGCTGTTTCTATTTTATCGATGATTCATTATGTTCTTGTGACCTGAAGCAAGAGTGAAGCCTGCATTCAATGACTAGCAATTGTGACTGAGATTTATGCTTTGACCTCCTTCCCACTAAACATAGAACTTCCTATTGCTTTTAGTAATTTCAACCATAATATAGTTATTGTTACCATCATCTTTCAATCTATGGATATACATAAATAAAATTAATTAATATCAAAACTAAAAATGTTATTTCCTTATTAGTACCTCCCTTCCTTATGAAATCAGTGTCTAGTGAAAATAGTTCCATTCCTTTCATGGAGGAATTGTTTTTCAAAGTTAGCACTTAAAATGTCAATTGGAAACAATTTTTATTTTGAACTACAATAATATTTTCATTGTCTTTATTTTATAGTTTTCTTCCATTTATAGGAAGTAATAGTGGTGTTTTATTCATGGTAATAACATTAAAAATTATTTTTCAAAAAAATATTTAGGTGCAAAAGTGGAAAATATTTAAGGAAAATTGTCAAGACTAAAGAAGTAGCATTCAAATATGGCAAAATCATGATGAAGATAGGAAAACGACTTTGGTAATGCTGGGATAATATGGTATTCATACAGTGTCCATAAGGAAAATTGCATATGAAAAATAATACCAATACTAGTGCAAAACAAAGGAATGAAAACCATCTTATTTGTGCTTAGTCTAATGTTCAGCTTATAGTAGTTATCCAAATATTTGTTGCTTATGAGGAGGAAAAGTAGAAGGAAGTGAATGAAGACTTTCAACCTAAAGAATAGATGATGTAGGAGGGAAGGTGACTGCTGTCTTCAAATCTGTGAAATGAAGGATGTAGGCAAGTGTAGAGGTGTGGGCTTCAATTTGAGTGCAGAGTTAGGGAATTGTAAGTTATGTGAAGACACATTTTGGTTAAATTTTGGACAAACATCAAGAATTCATGCATCTAAAATGAATATGTGCTTTTGAAGTACTGAGTTATCAATCATTAGAATTGTTGGAGCAGTGACTAGATAATGATACTACAGGATCTGTTGTCAAAGAAATAATCATATTCAGACAGTGGCTGGCTGTCAGAAGAATCTTTAGGAAACATTGGGAAATCAGGTTCTGGTACTCAACCCACACCTACTGAGTTAATTCAGGTACTGATGATCTCTAAGTTGTCTTCCCTCTTTTCTCTGAATTCAGGATTGGATGGACTTCTAGGGGAAGTGCACAGCTGTGCCCCAGCAATAGCAAAAGTTTCCAATTTTACCTGGACATGATCCCAAATCATCAAGTTTTGATATCTCTAAATCTCATTACTTATCTTTGATGGATAACTAATCAATTTCACAGTTATAATCAGAATGTCAAAAATGAAATTTATTACTACATTATATTATCAGATTGTTTTAAGTGGTATGAAAGAAATAAATGAGGCTTTATGTCAGTAGAGATCATGGAAGGTCTTCCCAAGCAGGTGATATTAGAACTGAGTCCCGAAAGATAAGGAGATGGCCAGACACATTGCTGGCCAAACAGTGTCCTGGCAGAGATAAGCAAATGTAAAGGCCCTTATCTAAGAGTTTTAAGAAACTGCTAACTGTATCAAGTGTGGCAAGAGAAGCTGGCCCTGCCTATCTGTGTAGGCTTGGAGGTGTATCTGCAAAGTGAGCTTGAGGAAGTGGGGAAAAAGCTCAAGTACATGTGGAAAAATAAGAATTCATACCACATTTGAATCAAATATATGATATGTCAAGATCATTGTATTGTCTTGAGCAACTAAAAAAATAAAAGAATGTAGTGGGGGACCTGCCATATAGGTGCTATAGGCCATGGCTCATAGCAGGTTATGTGTTCCCTCCTTTACTTCCCACTGGCATTATGCACAATTCTGTTAGAACCAACACACATTTTTGTAATTTCCTTATTTTTTGACCCATTTGTATGAAAGGCTACAAGTCCCTTAAAGTCAAAATTCATTTAATTTTCATTTAAATGCCTCTCATTCTATCATCTAAAAGAATGCCAGTTATCTATTAGAAGAAGTGCTCATAATAGTGGTTAATAGAAAAACCTAAGAGAAACTGGATAAAGCATATTCTCTGTGCTGATCCAAATTTAGGATGGCCATTGATGGCCTGAGATTCTTGCAGAAGTATCCTGATAATTAACATGGTATATAATGATCATTGAGCTGATATTTTATCAATATTAATAGACCATAAATAATGTAATTTGGTTTTTAAAAGTCAGTTGATTTAATCCACCACAGAACTTAACACCATGGATCATTTTAATGTAAGAAGGTTTGAGTATTCAGCTTTTTATTATCCTTGTTCTTACTCCCTCTTATTTTATTGAATTTTACTTTATTTCTAATTCTACACATTTGACTCATGAGTAGAATCATACAATTTGTCTTTCTGTGATTGGCCATTTCACTTATAATGTCTTTAAGGTTCCTCCACATTGTCTCTTTTCAGGTCAAATGATATCCCATTGTATGTATTTATTTTCTGTATTCACTGATGAATATGTATTTCTATATCTCAAATATTGTGAATAGTGATGCAATGGATGTGGGAATGCTAATCTTTGAGATCCTGATTTCAATTATTTGTGTTAAATACTCAGATGAAGCATATAATAGTTCAAGTTTTAATTTTTTGAGGAGTTTTCACACTGTTTTCTACCTCCACCATTTTGTAGTTCCGTTAACAGTGTAAAAAGTGCCAATTTTTCCACATTCTCACCATCATTTGTTTTCTTTCTTTTTTCCTTCCTTCCTTCCTTCCCTCCCCCTCCCCCTCCCTCCCTCCCTCCCTCCCTCCCTCCCTCTCCCTCCCTCCCTCCCTCCCTCCCTCCCTCCCTCTCTCTCTCTCTCTCTCTTTCTTTCTTTCTTTCTTTCTTTCTTTCTTTCTTTCTTTCTTTCTTTCTTTCTTTCTTTCAACAGCTAGCCTGACAAGTGTGAGGTGATAACTTACTGTGGTTTTGATTTGAATTTCTCTGATGATTAGTGATATTGAGCATTTTTACATGGCCCTATTGACCAATTATATTTCTTATTTTGATATCTGTCTGACTGTTTTGACTGGGGCTATGCCAGGGGCTAATTGTAATCAAAGATGCCACTTTCAAGTGGAATATGGAGTCAGAAAGGCATGGAATAGAGGAATCTTGGCTCTGTCATACACAGTAACAGTAAAAATTATTTAATTCCTTTAAGGATACTTTCTTTATCTACAAATTATACTACCCTTTCAAAATTAAAATATAGTTAAAAGAAATGATGTTCACATAGTATTTAGCTATCATTAGCATTTTTGGAGTACTATATAAATGTGAAATGATATTATTTTCATAATTTAAAAAATACAGCATTTAAGATTGACCTCAGGGGTTTATAAACCAAATGATTAAAATTTATACAAAAAACTAACAAGATTCTAGAAGCTCAAGAAAAATAGATTAACTAGCAGGCAATAATAAAGTAATTCATTTACATCATGTCAAAGATGACTGAAAATAAAACTTTATGGAAGAGCATATTTTTATAAAAAAAATCTTTGCTTCAGAGTTTTCTGATAAATATTCCTTTTGGCCTGAGAACTACATAGTTGATTTCTGCATGAAACTGAATATTTTTTGAAAGTTAGGGCTAAATTAGTTGAGTTATTTTTGCATGATGAAAGCGTGAAAACAAAACACCTTTTTTGCTAAAATATTATCTGGTCCTCGTTTCAGCCCAGAGGACTGAAAATACTATGAAATTAAAATTTCAAATGTGGGAAGGAAATTCTATAATATTTGGTAATTCTTGCCCCAAAATGTTCAAAGTTATTTTTGCTCCAAAATCTGGAACTGAACATGCACTTAACAATTTATTTCAACTCATACTGTTAGAAGCTGGCCCTGCCTATCTGTGTAGGTTTGGAGGTGTATCTGCAGTCTCTCTCTTTTCTTTAGAAAAAGTTGAGTGAACTGGTAAAAGTAAAAGTCAAAATAGTTGTCTCGTATACTTTTAAGATACACAATTGTAAAAATTTTAAGGAAATAATAAATCTTGTACATTTTAAACCTGGACATATTAAATGCTATGTCATCAGTATTCAAGGTAAAGGTGTACATGGGTAGAGATATTGTTGAGGAAGAAAAAAGCATGTCATTATTGAACATCTTTAAATAATTTTATGGCACCAAATAATTTTACCCTGGAATCTATAGAACAATAGGATTATAATGAGTTTTCTGTATCAAGTGGAATGAGATAATTTTGCACTGGCACTTGTTGAAAAATGCCACAGACTTTGCCATGACCATCCTGTTATGTGGGATAAACAGCAGTGACCGGTTGGGTTTTCATATTAGAGGAAAATGTGCTTCATATGGCTGAATGGGTTGGGCACTGAGGAATTGTGCTAATGTGGTTTCACTTGCTCTACTTTTCTATTTCCTTATTTAAGCATCTTAAATTTCAGTGGAACATGAATTTAGCATACATCTTGCATTTGATTAGATCACATTTTATGTTTTTTTATGCATTTTAATCCAAGTTTGGCTCTGTGAACCTTACCATCTGTCTGGAGTTGTCATTGCATTTATATTTAATTTTAATTTACCCCATTATATTTCTGACTAAAAGTGGTTTTATTTTTGGCAACTTCCTCACCTAGTGTCTTGTCTCTCTCCCTTCAGTTTGCCACAATGTATCCAAAGAAGACCTTCTCAAGCATCAACTTGGTCACAGTATTCCTACTTGAATCACATTGTCTTTGAAGTCCATATTCTTTAACTAGACTCAAAAGATCATGCTTCAGCCCAACCCTTTAAATATATTCTTGCAATTTCTTGTTTCATATGCTATGCTTTTGAGTATTCCTTCTGATCCTCTAATTATGGTCTCTTTTGCCTCTGGGCTCTTCCCTTCTTCTGGAACCATTTATCTCACACTCTACTTCAAGAAGTTCTATAAACTCCTTTATTTTAGCTTACTAGGAATTTCTTCCAGGAGCCCTTAACTTTTACCTGTACTACATAATACACACCATTTAGTGGATGAAAAAGAAATTGCATAAGGTAATGAAGAATGTCCCCTCTGAGACTAGAAGTTCCAGGACAAAGCAAATACTATCTACCTTATGTACCATTAGGTCCTTCCTATTACTTTTGAGTCTGGGACCTAATAATGTCTCAATAAGTATTTGATAAAGATCTGGATAAATGAATAAGAAAAACTCCTTAGAATATTGTATGCATATATTGTATGCATATATTATTTATCAAAGTACTTATTAAATATATAGAACTCTAAAAAATAATCTAAGTGTATAACTGAAGCCAAAATTACATGTAGACTATAATCTATTCTCTAGGTACAGCTTCTTGAACTGTTGCATTTTGTGGGCTAATAAATGGTAAATGCAGTAAAATTATCTCAAATAATAAGATGTGCTTTGTAATTGATTTAGACATTGTTATCTAAGTTTCAGTTCTTTATGATAATGCTTCATTGCATCTAAAATAAATAGTTACTGAGATTTAAAAATCAATATTCCAATTAGAAGCTTATTACACATAAATCTACAAAACTGCAGAAATTTAAATTTATGGCCTTCTACAAATGCCTCTAGGAATCAGAAAGCTTATGAAATACAATTCAGTGGCTTGTAAACCCAAAATGAGAAATATAGCTCCAGTCATAGGTAAGGTCTTTGGAGATCTTCTGTATCCAACCCTGCTGACAACAAATGTTGACAGTTGCCAGTCTTTTCTCCTGGTAGAAAACAAAAATTTTGCTTAGCTGTGGTCCCACAGAAAAAAAATAACTATGAATTTTGGAGTTATCCGGGAAATCTCTTGTTCAATAATTTCACATTTATGAGAATTAGATTCCAGCTAGTCTTATTAATATCTTTATCATCATTGTGGTAGTCAGAAATTCTATGTTATTCTAATGGGTGCCTGTTTGCACAATAGGCTTTAAACAGTTTATACATTTAACAAATATTTATCAGGCATGCATTTTGTGATATATACTATGTTAAGAGTTGAGAATATAATAATGAATAAAACAAAGCAATAAACACATATATTATAGATGGTTGTGGAGGGCTGTGAGGGAAATGGAGTGATGGGCTAGTGTATAACAAGAGGCAGTGAGGTGGGAGTGAAATTTAAGGCAGCTGGTTAGGAATGCCTCTTAGAAGAGGTGATTTTTGAGCTAATAATCAGAGAAAGGAATCACTGCAAAATCTGGAGAAACACATTTTATGCACAGAAAATGGTGAGTGCAAAGTTCCTCTGTGGAAAGGGCTTGCTGTATTTGAAGTTAAGAAAGGAGACTCATATAACTGGAGGAATGTATCAGAAGAATAGTGCATGAATTAACTTGGAAAGGCACTCAGAACTCAGATGCTATGAAGATGATGGGAGTTTGGATCTTATTCTAAAAACAAGGGAAACCCTGGAAAGTTTTTCTGCAAGAAAGTAACATTTTATTTAAATTTATAAAGCTTCATTGTGGCTGCTGTATGGAAAATGGATAATAGAGGAGCAAGAACGGAAGCAGAGAGACCATGTAGAATGTCATTTTTATAGGTCAGGTGTGAAATATGACAGTTAAGAAGTTCAAATATATATTCTGGAGACAGAATTGATAGGACTTGTTCAAGGGCTGGGTATGAAGGGTGAGGCAAAGAGAAGAATCAAGGATGACTGTCAGGTTTTGTGATTTAAACAACTTGGTAGAGAGTGGTCTCATTGCAATGAAAAAGCCTGGGGAAAGAACAGGCATCAGGATAAAGAAAAGTTTAACAGATACATACACCTGAAGACACTTGCTGATTCAAAGACAATCAGACCACAGGGGAGAATCTTGGTAGGATAACCAAGCAGGAAGACGGTAATAAGTGCTTTGTGTCTGTAAGTGGAAGATACATTACTTACCCACTGGTAGGGAATGTGTGCTTTGGATTGTATGTAATGCAATAGTGACAGATTTATATCCAGAATCCCTCAAGAACAGCATCTGCATTTACCAGCCCAAGAATAGGGACTTACAAAACTGTTTTGGTTGTGACATTCTGATCGCTGGCTGAAGAATCCCTCTAAGGTCGCATTCTCTAAGTCATTAATGAAACTGGATCTGAGATTCTTTCACCTATTTGCCTCCTTAAAAAATTTCTTTCCTTCTAGTACTATTCCAAAAAGATGGTCTATTGCATTTTTAAATTACAGATCTATAGCAATATGTTTTTAAAAGAGCATCTGGTTTATTTCTCACTGAGAGCTTGTGCTAAGAAGTGAGAAACATGGATCAAATCAGCACCAAAGAGAGACTGTGAATAGTTTAGTTAATGATTGGAAAAACATATATACTTTATTTAATTTATGTGCCACCATCACTAGTTATTTAAAACAAAAACTTTGCTGTGCATCAAAGGACAAAATTTGGAGTAATTTTTCTGCCCCCAATATTATGTTTCTCACACAGAAATTTTCCATGATAAAATGTCAAGATTATAACAGGGCATCTCTTTTGATCAAATAGTTTAAGTTTTCACCTGGGTTTTTCACTTTCTTTTACTTATTAATCATGAAACAGGATCTGTGTTTACTATTTCAAGACAGGGTGAAGGCAGAATTTGCTTGCAAACAATTTCCTCCCTGATACACTTCAAATCCTAGAGCTTTAGGCCAGTTTTGCTAAGTATCCTGTAGAGACATCTGGGGTGGAAGAGAAAGAGACAGACATTGGGCCCTGGAGGTGCTTGAAATAGGATGACCATATAAAATACATGTCATTCAGTTAAATTTTGATTTCAGATAAACAATGAGTACTTATTTAGAATAAATGTTTCAAATGTAACATATTATATATTAAAATGTCATTTGTTACTTATTTGAAATTAAATATAATCATATGTCCTCTAGGTTTTCTGTTGTTTTTTTCTGTTGAATCTGACAACCTATAATGAAAGACACTTAAAGAGAGAAGCAGAAACCTCCATCTATGCAGAGAGGGAGAAAAGTTGGACCTTAGGCCCTATCCTAGCAATGTGTGTCAGATAATTGGAAAGAACTTTAAGGAGAATGCATAGATGTAGTATCTGTGGAACACAATGTTTGTATGTATATTTATTAAATTTATATTTTCAGTAGTTTGAGTATAATTTCTTAAACTTACAACTACTTCCCATACAAAATTATATATCATGTAATTTCATTAACAATATCTTTGTATTATATTTATACATAAAAGGCTACCGGATGTAGATCATTTGTATATAATATCAAACTTAAAACTACAGGCAGCATTCTATTGTCTTTGCACATATACCATTATGAGCAAGTCTGATATATGCCTGATTTTTCTAACCTTATAAGTAACCTATGTGTCTATCTACTTATTTTCCCAATTTGTTCTTTCTCCTTGAAGTTATTGATATTTGACTGAACTTGAACATGTCTAAGTATTTGTGTTTTCTAATTCTTCAGGATGACCCTGCTATCTAGGCCTATTTTTCCCAAAGTCACTGTTTCTAAACTAAAGGGACGCTTCTTGTGCCATTAATTGCACCATCAGAACCCTGCTCTAGGGTGATTGCTCAGTAAATTGGAACTGTTTGCTTCTCTGCCTGTTCCAACAGCCAATGTTCTCTAACTCTCTGCTTTTGGGGGCTGCTCCATTCCTTGAATATCAATTCATACTAGTTTTCTTCTTTTGCTTGACAATGAAACCTCCCTGTGCCAGAGGTAGTCAAGGAACTCTAAGTTACCATTATGAACAGGGGCCACTTGCTTTTTATGCATATTTTTTGTCCTCTATGTCATCATAATAGAAACTGTTAACTCAAATTGGTTTGATGTCAGTGAAGGAAACCAATTAAGTTTCTCTTCCCAGCAGAAAGTTCCAGTTAGATAATAAGAACAGAATAGCAACCAGAGTGCCATCTTCAGGTGTTTACCTTATATTTGTTAAATGAATAAATGAGTAGGGAATTGAATGGATGAGTGAACTTAGATGGCATCTAGATCTGGCCTCAAAAGTCCCTATAATAGGTAATATTATAATGGGTAATCTGATAAATAAGCTATGCATTTAATTAGCCTGACAATGGGATGGGCTACTGCAAAAGCTTATTCCTACTTCAATTAAGCAAAGTTTATGAATGAGTTCCATTAAGCCTCTAAATAAACTCAGTGGAGAGATCCAGCTCTTGCAGGACTCTCATAGTCAGCCTGAACCTGCTTCCTCAAAAAGTAAAGTTTGCATTTATGGTCTCTGAGTCCCAGGGATCCACATTTTCTTTTAAGAAGTAAAAACCTTTTTATGTTCATTGAACTAAAAGTACTGCTTTTCTCATTTGAGGCCATGCTGATTCCAAGTCTTTCTTCTGTTGCCTTCTAAATCCTGCAGAAATTCACATAAAGGGTTTACCTTATGTTGTAAGAATATATCCCTTATTGTTCAAATTCCAAACTACTATCCTAATCCCTCAGAGCTGAGTCAGTCTTTGGTATTGTCTGGTATGACAGATTCTACTGTTCTACCCACTTATTGCTAGGTTTCTTTATTCTGATAATCCAAGAGTCTCATATAGTTCTCTAACCACCAAGCAGAGGGCATTAGTAGTAGATGAAGAACCTCTGACTTAACAGAAAGCAGTCTTCTTGCCTGTCACTTCCCAATGGAAAAATTTCTTTCCTCAGTGGTACCTGGCTTTAACTAAGGTTTCCAAACTTGTCCTGGAAACATTTAAATAGGAGGCAACAACTCCAGAGGGTAGCCTTAAGGCTAAGGGTAAAGGCCATCTTGTTGAATTGTCTCCAGAGCCCAAGAATGTTCACATCCCACAAGATGATGGAGGAGCTTATGATAGCCTAGGAACTAGAGGTATAGGATAAGATAGCCCTTCCTTCCTTGGTTATTTCCTTGACAAACATTAGCCTCTCAGGATTACAAAACAAAGGTTCAAAACATATTCAAGAAGTCCATCTCATTCATCTTCCCAGATCCTCTGAACAGAAGTTAAATTAGATTCTAGTGATCCTGATGCTGAATTTAGGGCTAACTCATCACTAGAGGAAACCAAAAGTACAAAGGAACTAGTCTTCCACATACACACATAAGAGAGAGAGAAAGATGAAGTTTTGTTCTGGTTACTTTTCTGGAAGGAGCAAACCCTGGAAAACTTTCCATTTCCCAAGCAAATAGGAAATACCAGAAATTCAAGATAAGATATTAATTCATCAATTTTGTAGTATAGATTTAGTGGTTAATTTATCTGAAAGTAGCTAGAGCCATGCAACTCCATATCTGGTCAGGTGTTTATGCAAGTTGTTAGAGAACTTGCCTTTATTAAATAATACATCGTTTTCATATCCACTAAGAATCATCTAAGGCTTTGATGCCCAAAACTCCATAAATCCTTTTTTTTTCCTGTTTCTTGTCTCTTCCTGATTATTCTCCTAAAATAAAGAGAGGAAGGATAACATCTCTCTTGTGAGAGATGGGCGTCTAAATAATTTCTGTAGCACTACTATGTGAGAGAAGGGAAGAAAATGTAAGAAGTACTTTTTTAGCATTTGGAGGAACCAAGATAGTGATATGGAAGTAAGGAAATAGCGATAGAGGCATGTTTACACCTTTAAAAACACAAGCTCCTTTGTTTATCAAATAAGGATGTGTAGTTTTTAAAGCCCATTTTTAGTTTTTCACCCATTGAAGAGCTTCTTTGTCTTGTGGGGCCTGTTTGAGAGAAAAGGGAAATTGTAACAGTTCCTAAATGCACTTGTTTGTGCATTGAAATCACTAGGAGAACTTCAAAAATATTGACGGCTCTGTCCTTCCCTTTTGTCAAATACAGTGATTTAGTTAGTATGTGGTATTATATTGGTTTTTGAAATGTCTAAATTCCCAGGTAATTTTAATGTGAAAATAACTTTGGCAATTGCTGCTATAGTGGTATTTAACCAGTGGCCAGAAAACATCAAAATCACCTGGAAAGGTTAAAAGAATACATATGCTTGAGCATATGTCTTAGACCTCTTGAGTTGAACCTCCTGGTGAAAGGTTTGAACTCCTCCAGTGGTTTCTCTGCACCCCTGTTCAAGAACTGCTGCAGACAGCAGTGATTATGGGTAACAGCATCTTCATTAGCATGGCTATTACCTGAATAAATAGACTGTAACAAATGCCTGGAGCACCTTCTTTAGCTCTCTCTAGGATTCCATGCCTCACACCCTCTTTTACATTTTGAACTTATCATAATTCATTGCCTAAATGCTTTCATTTAACACTCACAGCCACCTGACTATTTTCTACTCTGCAGTTCCCTTAGCACATGCATCCTCTTCTGGTAGTTCTGTGCTGCATCCACCTTAACATGCTTCCTTTAAGTATGCTCAAATTCCACATGCAAGACGACTAACTCCTTCTTCATACTCACTTACCCTGCAGACATATCAGCCCATCAAGAAGTCAAATTTTAATCAGTGAAATAGGCCAAATATAATTATAATATGTAGAATTCTTTATCCACAATTTTATTTTTACCTTTCTAATAAAACACCTATTTTTCCTATTAGTTATAAATCAACTTCGCAATTTAGATACTTGTGGTTTAGTTGAAAAATTATGTTAAGAGTGAATCAGGATTAAGTATTTTGATAATTTTTTATTAAAACCTCAAAGCAAATCACTATAAATAGCATTTCTTAAAAGAATATTATTTAATTTGCAATGTGATTTTACTAGGAGAAAAAGACTTTTTCATCTTCCTGGATATTCTATTTTTGACAAAACTTAGTTATTAAAATAAGGGGAAACAATAGAAATGGTAATATTTCACAAACTAATATGAAGTAATTTTGATTAAAGCTCTTCTAATAACTATTCATAACTATGTCTTACAATATAGAATTTAACTGAATTGCAAATATGAGATAAAAAACTCAACCATAAAATATATAGAATTCTTAACAAATTCAAAAATTGGTTGTTTTTATTTCCTGCTTCTGTTAGTGATATGTAGGTTAGGAAATTAATATTTGTTTAGTACTATATCTTGAAATATCCTCCATCCATGTGAGATGTCTACTTCAGTTTCAGCTTAGAAAATTCAGTAAGTAGGGCTGGGGTCATGGCTCAGTGGTAGAGCACTTGACTTATTCGCATGAGACTCTGGGTTCAATCCTCAGCACCACATAAAAATAAATAAATAAATAAAAATAAAGATATTTTAAAAATCAGTAAGTAATATTTTTTGACTTCACTAGGAAGTATATGAGGCATAGCTCAAATTTTTTGTAAAATGACAGTATCACATCAATAATAATAAACAACTAATAGAGGTCATTTCTTTTGAAAATATTTATTTTTTAGTTGTAATTGGACACAATTCCTTTATTTTATTTATTTATTTATTTTTATGTGGTGCTGAGGAACCCAGGGCCCTGCACGTGCTAGGTGAGCACTCTACTGCTGAGCCACAACCCCAGCCCAAGGTGGGGGAGTCATTTCTTTTAATGATATTTCTCGTTCTCCAAAAAGAAAAAAAAATGCAAAATCTAAGTGGAACTGAATGTAAAAATAAATAAATAAATAAATAAATAAATAAAATAAGTAACATTCTTTTTTCTAACTTTGGAACAAAAACTATATATTTAACTATACTCACTGATGCCAAATATTAATTCTATTGAGAAATTGCAGGATGCCAAACATTAGTTCTCCTGAGAATTTTTATTGAATCCACAGTTTAGGATTACATCACATATTAGCAGCACCATTATTTAATCATATTATTAGAATACTCAAAATTTTTCTGCTTTTTTTTGGCATCCAATTTATAAAATTGTATGCTTGAAATGGGTGGGATGTTTTAACCATCAACCAGTTTATCAAGAGTGAAGGTAGAAAGAATGTTATTTGGCTAGTTATTCTGACTTGAGGTCATGGCATTTCTTAAGCAAACTTGGGACATATCACAATTCCTGTTTTTTTACTTTGATTACCTTTCCCCACTGAAAGTACATTCAAAAGAAAAAGTAGAATGAGACTGAGGAATTGCTTCCAGTCTATTTATAATATATTTGTTTAGAAATCCAAAAATGGTCAATCTAGAGTTTGTCTACATGACCATGAATGAAAAAAACAAATGTAGTTTTGGTCCATGAAATTTTATCAATATTAGTCAGTCCCATGAATATAATTGCAAAGAGAAGTCAATTTTTTGTATTTTATTTCTCTTCCACATGGAGGTTTTTTTCTTTTAATGCAAGTAGTCCAAAATTTTCATATTAATGGAATTCTCCTATAGCTTAAATGAATCATTGTTATGAGATTTATTTAATCATCTTTTTTGCTACTGTGACCAAAAGACCTGACAAGAACAATCAGAGGAAGAAATGTTTATTTGGGGGCTCAGGGTTTCAGAGGCCTTAGATGGCCGACTTCATTCTTTGGGACTGAAGGTGAGCCAAAATATCATGGTGGAAGAATATGGTGGAGAAAAGCAACTCAAGACATGACTGCAGGAAGCAAAGAGAGCTGGAGATAGCAAAAGAGAGCAAGAAGAGGGGGGAGAGAGAGAGAGATTGAGAGAGGTATTGAGAGAGAGGAGAGAGAGAGAGAGAGAGAGAGAGAGAGAGAGAGAGAGAGAGAGAATATGCAAGCTGGAAAGAAACAGAGATCCTCAGCAGGATAAAATATATACTCCAAAGGCATACCCCCAGGGATCTGCCTCCTCCAGCCACATTCTACCTGCCTATAGTTAGTCAGGGGAATAATGCACTGATTAGGTTAATCCTATTATAACCCAGTCATTTCATCTCTAAACTTTCTTGCATTTCTCACGCATGAAATTTTGGGAGCCATCTCACTTGTAAACTATAATAGGATGATATACCAAAGTATAAGATAATTGTTACACACTTTAGAGCATTTTATAATGGAAATTGTCACACATACACAAAAGAGTGGGAAATTTTTGCGAATCCTCATTTATCCAACACTTAGTTTCACAGCATTATCAATGTTTTTCCAATTTAATTTTATTTTCATCCATCCTCCTTAGAGTTTATTGAAGAAATTTTCCGATATTGTATGTTCTACCTATAAAAATCTCCAGCATGCATCTCTATTTATCAGGATATTTCCCTCTACTCTATCATGTCACTATCACACCTCATATAAATGACAATAATTTTTTTAATATCATCTAATAGTCCAAATACAAATGTCCTTAATTGTCACAGAGATGTCTGGTCATACTTGATTTGCTTGAATTATGAATCCATGAAAGTTCCATATGACTATTCATTGCTTTTAGATGATAACTCCTGCATTCTCAATGGAGTTGAAATCTTTCCACAAGGGGTAAAGTCAAAAGGCCACTGTACAAAAGTAATAGGTAGATTTATAGAGTATTAAAATTTTGTGGGTAGGAAATTTAAGAGAAATTATACCAAATGGCACTTAAGTGGGGGAATAATAAAGAAAAGTTTGTATAGTAGTGGGATTTAGAGACTTGATTAGATTCAAGCTTAAGTTGTGCAACAGGCTCAGAAGTTTTAGCTATTACTAAGCCCCTTATTAATTTTTTACATGATGGATTTATCATTCACTGATGACCAAGGTCTGCCTCTAGTTTTTCACTCCAAAAAATAACTTATCACTCTTACCTTTCCTTCTGCATTAATTATCTCAATTCTTTACATAATGAAGAACTTCTCCATACTGACCATTTGGCTACCCTGTAATATAGTAAATAGAGGAAATAAGAACAAATGCTTCATAACCCTTTTTAGTTATGAAAATTAACAAAATGTGTTCATATGTTACCAACTTCTAAAAGGGATCAATGAGATTGGTTTAAATAGTATTATAAAGTTATGAATTCATGTGTTTGTATGTATTTAATATGCTTCAATTTTAGTTTTGTGATTTTTTTTCTTCTTCTCAACACCTTATCTCATTTTAAGCCTGAAGGGGCTTAAAATCCTTTTTACTTGATGCTTTTAATCATCATGTGAAGGCCTTATTGCATTTTGAAATAAGTTATCCCAAGCTCAACTTGTACATTTTCTAACCAAGACCTAGAATTGTTATTTTCCAAGGAGCCCTAGTTATTTTTGGAATGGAATATTGTTTGAAAACCTTAACTTGGTCACTTTGGGTGCTTCATATAGTTTTTTTTTTAATTCCTCCTATACCTTTTCCTTGGGTAGAGCTAAAAGTACATTATTGTTTAAAACAAGCCAGGAGTTCATGCTAATATTTTTTGATCCAAGTTAAAGATTATAGTTTTTTTTTTTACTAACTTCTTTGATTGTATAACTATGTCTTTCTTTGTAATTCAAAAATCTTGATCCCTAATTATATTATATGCTGATATAATTTTCAAATTATAGTTTCAAAATAACAAGGTCATTACCATAATTAAAAATAATTAGAGCAAACGTACTTTACTGGGCTTTGCTTAGATTTTAGACTCCCATTGAATTAGGTTTCATAAGGGATGTGCAAACAAAATGCTATATTAGTGTGAGCTATACTGATTCCCTACTTTGTGCAATTAGGATAGTAACATAATACACATACTGATTTTTTTGTTATAATTTGTTTTAAATTTTTAGGAATCCCATTTTACTTTGTTTAAAAGCATGCCTGTTGGGAGTGATGGCACATGCCTATAATCCCTGTGGCTCAGGAGGCTGAGGCAGGAGGATAGAAAGTTCAAAGCCAGCCTTAGTAAGAGTGAGATGCTAAGCAACTCAGTGAGACCCTGTCTCTAAATAAAATACAAAATAGGGCTGGGGATGTGGCTCAGTGGTCAAGTGCCCCCGAGTTCAATCCTCAGTACCCCAAATAAATAAATGCTAAAAATGTACATAGTTTCAAACTCAAACCTATGTGGTAACAAGGCATAGTCATAGTTCTCTTTTATCTCTATTTCCTCCTCTTTCTTACTGTTTTCATACGTAATTATTTTTATTACTTCTTAATTTATTTGACTCTTACTACTTTATGAAAATAGAAGCAAATAAAAGTAGATGTGTATTTATATATATTCTACTTTCTTACACAAGATTAACATACTAAGAACCATTCTGTATATTGCATATATATGTGTGTGTGTGTGTGTGTGTGTGTGTGTGTATGCAATTGCTAAATTTCTCATAGTGTTATGATATTTCATCTTCCCAACAAAGAAAATATCTACTTTTCTATGACCTAACTGACAGAATAAAATTATTATTTTTATCAATCTGATATGTGAGAAATGACAGATTAGTGCAGTTTAATATTATGGTGAGAGTGAGCATTTTTCATGTTAAAGGGTTGTTTGTATTTATTTTCCTGTAAGTTGTTTATTCATAACTTTTGCCAGTTTCTATTGAGCTTTTGGTATTTTTCTTTTTGTATTTCTTTTTCTGCTTTTGTTTTGTTTACTAGAAAGTGCTGGTAATTTTAACCCTAGCTTGGACCCCAGAGATGGTGGTCACTGAGAATATACAAACTATTTACCATGTTGAAAGATTGGTTCACAATAAAATTGGTGTTTTCATTTTTATAATTACTCATTTGTAGTTTTAGTGGTGGTTTATAATCCTCAAATCATTTTATATACTTTATCAGTGAATGAAATTGTGTAAATGAAAATCTAGGTGAAAAATCAATCGGGAAAATGCTGATAATATAACTGTATATTATTTTTTAACCTTTGGAATAGCTTCCCATGGAAGTGAGGGAAGCCCATCACTACCCTCATTTCACATCAAACTCTCACACACTGAAGCTAATTTGTGAATGTAAATCACTTGGGAAATACAGTGCAATAGTAATGTAAAATAAAAATGCATATTTTGATTATTTGATATAGGAAACATAGATGTAGGGACCTAAATTGAATAATTCCATAACCATAATTACAGCTTCCCAAGCACAATGTTGTTTATTAGATAACCCTACCTTTTTGTTATAATAAAGCCAGACTTTCTCCTTTGCCTTAAGGAGGACACAAATTACAAGACTCCTGACCTCCAACTAGTTGAATCCATTAACATAGCTGTGCTCAAAGACCACACCAAAGAAACAAAAAGTAAAACAAAAATGACTGAAACTGAGGAAAAAAGCTCTGTTATGTCTGCTTGGGGCACAGTGGGGATTTATAAACCATAGTCGTAGGATAGTTCTATTTTACCCAAAACATAAATGAAAGAATGAAAATTAATACTTTGTATATCCTGGATACAAAAATTTCTAGATTATACTGTTTTATTTTCCTGTTTGACTGCTGGGGTAAATGTAAATCACTTGGGAAATACAGTGCAATAGTAATGTAAAATAAAAATGCATATTTTGATTATACAAACTTATTAGATTATTTTTAGCATATTGTGAAAGCCACAAAGCATTCAAAATAGGTAAAGTTTAACTATTCCCTATAATTTACTACTAGGATTACAAGGATAGCAGATGTCTAGATATATATGAAAAAGAAATCATAAAACAAGCATATAGTCATTCCTACAAATTCAACATCCTTGTATTCTCCTAAACTCTGAAAAACTTTTGCATAAACAATTTATGGCAAATATAATATTATTCTAGCAAAAGAATTTAGGTAACCTTCTATCATGTCAGAAAATTAAGAGTCTTCTTACCCAATAGCTCACAAAAAAAATTTCTGGAGTAGGCCACATTGCCTTCATATCCTTCATATCCTCTGTGGGGATAGGCAAGGATCCAAGAAATTTTATGTCTTTCCTAAGCAAGAATGGAGAAGGGTCTACAATATCCAGTGAATACATTTATACAGAATACACTGGTTTCACCAATGCCATTTACAATACCCTTTATTCTAATGAACAAGCCACGGATATCCCCAGTGAAATTCCATTTCTCTTTTAAATTTCAAAAATTCAGCAAAGCTTCTGGTCTTGATAAAAGATAGCTACTACAGTCCTGTTAGTAGCTATCTGTGGACAGTGGTTTGCTTTTGGATTAAATTCTCAGTGAACACCAGTGGCATAAGGTTTATTAATTAGACACCTTCTTGCCCTAAGAGTATGGTTTAGCTGTTATTTCATACTGTTTATGGCATACTATTTTAAAAGTATATTACAGATATCATAATTATTTTATAAGAACTATAAAGTCATGCTTCTTTGTCTCATTGTTCTCTCATCCTCATTTTAAAGAATTTTTAAATCTTCAAAATCCATAGTAATATTTTATCTTGAGAATAATTCATAAAAATTTTAGTTATGTTTTTACCTTGAGAATAAACAAGTACAAATAATTTAAAAGTTTACTTACATAGGTCTCTACTATGATTTATTGTCCATTAAAATTTCCTGTCATGATGAGTTTCTAATCACTAATAGACAAAAAAAGTAACAGGTTTTCAAACACTACTTATAAAAAGCATTTTTCTAAGTAATTCACCCTGCCTTGTCTCAAAATGAGATCAGTGCCTGATTCCTTTAAACCCCAGCATTAAAGTATTGTAGGTACCATAGCTCCAAATGAGTGTATTTATATGTGCTGAGGTCAAGAGGCGATGGAGGCATGAAGAGGGCAAGAGAGGACTTATGAAAGTCTGTTCTAGGCTTTGCCTGAGAATATTTCACTGCTTCTATTAGTTTTTCTGCTCAACTGCCCTTCAAGTTTTTTCTGAGGATTTTTAAAGTGCAGGGTGGTTGTTAAAGGACAAAGACCAAAGTGTTCTGTGGGAATAACCAGTTGAAGTTGACCAAGATTATAAAGTAATTTGCAAAGCTATTTGCTTCTACACAGAGCTTTTAAGTGTTAGAATATCTTGCCACTACAAAAGAATTATCTAAAATGAGGTAATATGCTGTACTGCACTGTACAGGCTATAAGCAATTATGGAGGGATATACGTTCTTCACTTGTATTAATAAGCCTGAGCAGAATATAAAGAAATAAAATCCTGGAGTATATAACAACTCCTGAGGCAAATTGAAAGAAATTATGAAGGAATTCATTGTATTACTGAAACAAAGCAAAATGAAATGCATTGTGACAACATGATATAAATCACAGGATAATATCACATCTTAATAACCAATGCAGAGCAGAAGAGAGACTTCTGTGTTGATTTACTATGTAGAAAATGTGACATGACAGAAGACCCTTCACCAACCAAAGCTTTACATACCAGTATAGTTAGTTATGCTTTCCTTTCAAATATATGGCTGAGAAGTCATCGTGAACAGGATGACCATGGGCTGAAAGAAGTTTGGCCAATGATTCTTTCTCCTCCCTGGCCCTGTTCCACTGAGTTAATGCCCTAATCCTCTACTACCTGACACAAAATCCCAATGCCAGTTTTTTATTCAGCTATATAAACCTACAGCTAATTACCATGTGCCAAAATAAGGCAGAAAGTATAATCTACTAGCAATAACTTGTGTCTAACAATATAATTGCATCTGGAATAATGAAATGTTCGTTTTAGTATCAAAATTAATAATGTCATATCAATGCTATTAATAATTAAGGATTCTTTTTATAACATCACATCATTAATAACAACTGCATTATGAACAATTCTATTAATACCAACAATAATAAAAATAATGTCTCATTGCCTTTCTATAGCTACAATTTTGCAAGTATAATGAAATGCTCTACACATAATGGACTAGACCCTGCTGTGTCCGAGGCAAGACATTCTGGAAATATATTACTATTTTAGATAAAAAGTATCTTTTTGGTTTTCTAAACAGCAATTTATGGCTAGAAAAAGTCATTATTAAATACTCAGCACATGAAAATTTTGTTTAAAATTGTCTAATTATTATTGATGGGAAAAATGTTGGAATTGGGACAGTGCCCAGTAGCTCCTTCTTAGTTTACTGTAAATCTTCTTTTTCATTTGAGAACAGGGGCATGGATTTTTTTTCTTCATAAAAAACTTAAGCACATGATTCATGTATCCTTTTATTGCATCTAATATTATATAATATTTTTATAGAATATCTTCCTATCTTCCTGGAGAATCTAATCTTAGCTATTCATTCCAAGTAATTATCTATTTATCCAAGATCTCAGCATTCTAACATATAAAGATACCTTCAGATAATGTATAAGCAAATTGCAGCCTGCAGCCCAAGTCTGGCCCATATTCTGTTATTCTGAATAAAGTTCTATTGGAACATAGCCACATCCAGTTATTTGCATATTATTATGGCTGCTTTCATCATACAACAAGAGAGATGACAAACCCAAAAGAATATATTGTCTCCAAAGCTTACATATTTACTATCTCTTTATGAAAAAAAGGCATTTTAATTTTTGTAGATTGTAGGCAGGAAATATTTTTTAAAACTTCCCCAATACCTAAATAATAAAAATAAAAGGAGAGAAATAAAAGAAATATATATATATATATACTTAAGAAAATTCATGTTCTTACTTTATATTTTATTATACCATTGGAATAATAAACTGTATGCAATTGTTTGAGTATAATCTTAAGGTCAATGCTGGAAACAGATGGACTTCAATAATTCCTTATTGGAACAATAAAAAAATAAAGTTTTATTTTATAATTACTTATAAAGAATATATCTTGAAATAATAATAATAATTTATTTTTATCAATATTTACATATCAATATTTTACATTGTTACTTATCATAATTAAATTGTGCAGAAAAAAGAAAACACCAAGATATTTAATACATGGGGTTTTTTTCAGTTATTTTTGAAAAATTTCAAAGTTAAACACAGTCTCTAAAATTTAAGAAAATATTTAATTTAACATAACACTAATTTCAAAGTTGCAGTCTCTAAAATTTAAGAAAATATTTAATTTAACATAACACTAATGCATATGTTTTTAAAATTAACAATAATTCCTAAATATTTTGTTACAGTTTGGTTTTAAATTTCAAGTTTCCTCATAAATTACATCTTTTTTTTCCCCTATAGTTAATTGTTTAAATCAGTATCTATATAATATTTACAAGTTTTGTCCAGGTTTGGATACAAGTTATTTTCATTTTGTTTTTTTAATGTATGTAACTTTAGCATTAACTAATAACAGGATAAGGAGGGGTAGCATTAGAAAGTACAAAAGCCATCCAGGGGTAAAGAGTAAAAAAAAAAAAAAATCAAGTAGGGTGTGACCCATTGTCCTCAAGCATCCAGTCCTCTGCCTCAGACGCACTGCATATATTTACACCTACAAAATGACAATCTAGGAACTATGCTATTTCTAATAATAATTCTTGCTGATAGCTTATAGTCATCTCAGATTACTGGCATTAGCTGGTGTTCAGGCATTGAAGAAGAATTATTAACAATGATTCTGTGATAACTGAGTATTCCCTTCCCTGGACTCCTACTCCCCCATCAAACTTATGTTGGCCCCTTGTCAAGGCATGATCAGGAAACCCCCAGACCAAAATAGCTACATAACTAGAAGTACAAATATCTCAAAAATAAAGCAGAACAACAAAGAGACAGTATCTAACATCTGAAACAGGACTATCAAAGTGGATCAAGACTGAAAAAAAATCTTTAATTTCTGAAGAAACTACATGCTGTTTTCCATAGCCGCTGACCATTTTGCATGCCCACTAACAGAATCCAAGGGTTCCAATTGTTTTTTTCACATTTTTGCCAACAGGTATCTTTTTAAAATTCAGTAATAGACATCCTCACATCCACTCCTAGTGGTTTTTAAAAATTTTTTTAAATTATTATTTTTTTTAAAGAGAATGAGAGGGAGAGAGAGAGAATTTTTTTAATATTTATTTATTTTTTTTTAGTTATCGATGGACACAACATCTTTGTTTGTATGTGGTGCTGAGGATCAACCCAGGCCGCACGCATGCCAGGCTATCACGCTACCACTTGAGCCACATCCCCAGCCCAAGTGGTTTTGATTTGCATTTCCCCAAAGACTAGAGTGACATGGGGCATCATTTTACATATCTGTTGGCCATTTGCATAACTTCTTTGGAGAAATGTCTATTCAAGTGCTTAACTACTTTTTAATTGAGTTAGTTTTTCACTACTGAGTTGTAGTAATTCTTTATATACTTTGGAAATCAATCCACTCTCTGATATATGGTTTGGAAATATTTTCTCCCATCCCATGAGTTGTTTTTTTCACTCTATTGATTATTTACTTTGTAGTACAAAAAAGTTTAAGTTTGTATAGTTCCAGTTGTCTATTTTTGCTTTTGATGCCAGTATTTTTGATGCTATCTCCATAAATTCAAACCAGAACAATTTAACAAAACTATTTTCCTATATTTTCTTTCAGGATTTAATGATTTTGTGTTGAAGTCTAAGATCCATTTTATGTTAGATTTTGTTCATGGTGTAGAATAAGAATCCAATCATATCCCTTTGCATGTGGATATTCAGTGTTCTCTACCCTGATTATTGAAGAGTCTATTCTTTCCTTACTTTGTATATTTGGCACTCTGTTGAAGATCAGTAGACTATATTTGTGTGCACTAATTTTCGGTCTCTGTTTTCTATATCATTGGTCAATATGTCTGTCCTTATGTCACTACCATTCTATTTTAGTTATTAAACATTTTAAATATATTTTAAAATCAATAAGTGTGATGATACCCTATTTGCTTTTTCTTTTTTGTAGATTGTTTTGGATATTTAAGTGGTTCCCTATAAATATTAAAATATTTTTTTCTGTTTCTACAAAAATGTTACTAGATTTTTATAGGGACTACTTTAAATCTACAGATTTCTTACTGTTGTATGGGTATTTTAGCAATATAAAGTCTTCCAATCCATGAAAATGGGTTGTCTTTATATTTTTTGTTTAATTTATATAATCAATGTTCTGTAGTTTTCAGTGAACATGTTTTTCACTCCCTTAGTTTATTTCTTTATTTTAATTATTTTGATGATACTGCACGTGAGATTGCTTTCCTGATTTCCTTTTTAGACATTTTTTTATTACCAAAAATCCCTCTTCTGAATATTATCCAAACCAGCTGAATGCAGTATTTTAAAGAGATATTTGAAGATCTTACAGCAGCATTATTTGCAATGGCCAAGAGGTATGAATAGTTCAAATGCCCATTAGATGAGTAAATAAAAAAAATGTGGCATCTACATATGATGGAATATTACTCAGCCTTTAAAAAGAAGGAAATCATATAGTGCATGAAAACCTTGGGGACATTAGGCTACATACATGAAAATAAATCAATTACAGAAGAATTAATACTATATAATTCCACCTATATTAAATATGTAAAAAATCACCAAACTTATGGAAGCAAAGATGACAGTGGTGTTTGCCAAGTTCTGGGGAAAGAGGAAAATGCTGAATTGCTAGTCAAGGGGTATAAAATTTCAGTCATGCCAGATTAATAAACTAGAAGCCCATTGTACGACTTTGCAGCTATGGATAATAATACTATGTTGGATTCTTTTAAAAAACTATAGGTTTTATATTGTATTTTTTTTAAAAAAGCAATATCATTTCAAAAATCCATATAAAAAGATTCATCAGATATATCTGAGAAGATTGTGAAGCATATGAGTAAACGGGGCAAAACTAAGACATCAAGAAAAGGACAAAATTTTGTAGTATGAGCAAAGTGATAGGTATGAAAAAATCATACATAAAACATATATGATGTAGAGCAAAATTATAAGGGGTAAGAGCAGATTGGAGAATTCTCAGAAGACGATAAGAAAGGACAAAGACCTAGACTTCTAAAGTCACAAAGATAAGAAAATACCAGCAGAGTTATCAGAGGGCATATTTGAAAAATAGTAAAAATAATGTTCCATAACAAGATTGGATTAATGATCTCAATACAATTGGTTCAAGATTGCTAAATAGGACAGGTAAGAGAGAGAAGTTCAAAAATTACCATATTGTAATATCAAGAACATATGAAGAAATGGAAAATTTCAAACTGCTTTCAGAAAGAAGGACTAGATTACCTACACAGGAATAAGACTCAAAATATCATCAAATTTATTAAAGCAACACTGGATACTAAAACAACAGACAAATTTTCAAAGTTGTAATAGAAAAGAAACTTTGAATTTAGAATTTCATGTACAGCCAAAAATTCACTAGGGATTTTCTCTGATTAAAATAAAATAAAATTTTATTAAGGTGAGCATGTACATTGTTACTGTATCATGTGCTAATGGATATTTAAAAAATAGAAACATTCCAGGTTTAGCATTAACTTCAAGGACTAAGACAAAAACATTAAAGTGGTAATAAGAAAAAAATTAAAAACAGGGGTATACTTCCAGAGATATAAATACCCTTGTAATAAATAATACATTAATATATGTATTTTTAAAAAATCTTCAACTGTAGGAAAGTTAAAAAAAAGGCTCCGGAATACCTAAAATAAATTTTGAAAAATTGTCAACATCTTTGTGGGTATAGTGGTAAAGGGAGTTTAATGGGATAGAAAACATTTTTTTTTTTTTGAGGATAAGGAGTTACTAGTACATTTAAGAAGTTCAGAGGATTGAGTGTATTTAAATTCCATGCTAAAAAGCAACCACCATGCTTTTGAGAGAATGTTTGTGTTCTTCAAATTCATATGTGGAAAACCTAATCGCTAATATGATATTTGAATGTGGAGACCTTGGGAGGCAATTATTGTAATATGGGTTCAGTGTCCCTTAAGAAATGATACTCTCCTGCTCTCTACCATGTGAGAGCACAATGAAAAGTTGGTCATCCACAAAACAAGAAGTGGGTCCTCCTCCGTCACTGGATGTCCTGGCCCTTGATTTCTGACTTCCCAGCGTCCAAAACTGTGAAAAATAAATGGTGTTTAAGCCACCTGGTCTCCTAGCCTATGGTATTTTGTCCTAAGATTAAGACACATTTTAAAAATAAATATGTAACTTTAAAATAAAACCAACAATATAGCATGCACATGAAAGTGTACAAATGAAGATGCATTTGGATGTTTTCCCATGAAATGGAAAGGTGTTGGAAATGGGGATTAAAAACAGTGAGTGAGTGAGTGAGTGAGTGAGTGAGTGAGTGAATGAATGAATGAATGAAGTGTCTTGGATGAACCATCATCAATAGGGAGCCATATGTAACTATGACTAATTCCACCTTCTGCACCCATGTCCAAGTAAAATGTAAACATGAATGAAATGAAATAAATAGAATTACCACATTAGTCTTTTCTCTAAATATTAAAGCAAGTGTCCCTTGAAACCCAGATTTTCAAATGCAATTGTTCTGAGATTTATGTGTGGTATACAAATATCTAACACAATAAGTCCTTTAAAAGTAAGTAAGCAGTTTGTGATTCCATGAATGCTTGATGAGGGGATGCTAGGAAAAGCAACAACAACAACACAAAACAAAACTAGCCTGTTCTTTGCCTCAAGAAAATGAACTGAGTGACTCTCAATGCTTTATGATGATGAATAATGCTTAAAACACAGCCAGTTTCTATATGAGAGTGTGCTTTATTGCTTGAGCTAAAGGGCACTGACATTTTGCTTCCATAAAACACATTATATAGGGTTTTTCAAGAACCTGAGAGATTTTGTTTTACTATTGCAAATCCATGAAAAGCAAACTCCTGTAAGTATTGTAGTGTTTCTGCAGGTGAATGTTTTCAGGATATTGTGTTTCACTTGGAGGTGAAGGATTGTGAATTCTAATCTCCATGGTGCTGGGAAAGTCATTTTAATTTTGCCCTAGTTTTCCCATTTGCTAAGTAATTTTGACATTGGCATTTGAGATGAAACAAACTCATCTTCCTAGGATGAGTTGTTTTTGTTAAGGAAGGCTGCCACAGGAGAGTTTTGGTCTGCGAATCAGACCAGAACAATGCAAAAATATGAGCTGAGGGGTACAAACATTTCTCCTTTACTGAGCAATGTCCTTTTGAAAGGGCTGTGTGTGAAATCAGCAAAATGGACCATTTAGATTACTGTCATATAGACAAGGGCAGCTAGGGGACAATCATGGTAGAACTCTTGGAGAATGGAAGTAGCCCCATATCTATTTTCCCTTCACAGTTGGGAGGGCATTAAATAGAAATCATGTAAATGATATAGTTAAGAAGTACACTTAAGCTAGAATCCTGACTCTCATTCTGTGGCAATTCTGAACCTATTTTCTCCTCTCTAAAAAGAGGTTAATGATATCTATCTGAAAAAGTTATTGTCAAATTTTTTAAAAAGACAAAATATATTAAGCATCAGCACATAATTACCTTCTCTATACGTTGATTATGCATTTTGTTTTCTAGGGAAAAAAAGGTGTACTTGCATGGAGTCTAGTTTTTCTTTTCCACCTTCTTATAGGAATCATAAAAGTCTAGAAATAACTCCTTGAATTAATGTCAGAAGCTAATATTTCTGCTTCCCCATTACCTAGAAATTTTGCACAGCCAAGTAGTTGTGGTCAGGAGCAGTACCTAAGGAATAAATGCAGGTAAACAAGGGCTGGGATGAAAGTCTTACCTGAGCATTCTACGTTTTTTCTTGGATCCAAGCACATCCCAATGCTACTCTTGGATCTTCTTGACAGCTTTTATCCCACTTTCCTTATAAGAAGGATAGAAGCTGATCTTGTCTGCTTCCTTTGCCCCTATCAGCACCTCTCTTCAACCTTAGAATCCCTTGTCTTTCTGGTCAGTAGAAGATGATATTCCTAGAACTGAATACTGTTTCTGCACCTATCTGGTGTGGAAGCATGACAGGGACACAGTCTCCTTCAGAACTTGATATTTACTCAAATTTGTATAAATGACTTACCCAAAGAGTCATGTAAAGAAAGAAGATCTCTGGAAAAGAAAGATTTGAAGTTCAAGCTATCTTAGTAATGGCAGTAAAAATAACAAGCAATGAACAGGGAATGGTTATATTTTATTGGCCCATGAGTTGCAGTTTGCTTGCAAAGGCATGTTGTGATTGTGCTTAATGACTTTGTTTTTATAGGACTAATAGATCTAATTTATCTACTCAGCTTAATTTTTTAAAAGATAAGGAAACTCTTGGAAAAAAATGAAGTTGTATAATTAATCCATACACAAAAGATATTTGATATAGATTAAAGAGCTACATATAAGGTAATAAAAAATACACTATTGTTAGAACAAAATATTAGCATAAGCTTACATTCTTAAGGAAAGGAAGGTCTTCAGAAGTTAAACACAGAATGAAGATGCCAAGATGCCATGAACATATAAACAAACTTAGCTATTTAAGAGACTAGTGACAACCTATATAATGTATATAAGAATAAATATACAAAATATATAAATGCCTTCTTTTTTTTTTTTAAAGAGAGAGTGAGAGAGGAGAGAGAGAGAGAGAGAGAATTTTTAATATTTATTTTTTAGTTCTCGGCGGACACAACATCTTTGTTGGTGTGTGGTGCTGAGGATCGAACCCGGGCCGCACGCATGCCAGGCGAGCGCGCTACCGCTTGAGCCACATCCCCAGCCCCTAAATGCCTTCTACAATTAAAATATAATAGAAAATGGGAAAGTTAAGCACTAAATTCACAGAAAATCAATACCAATGCTGACAAACATATGCATATAAACATTGTAGCATTTCTTATTATTTTCATTAGATGAAGGAAGAGTATAATAAGCTATTTTGAGATTTTATTGCTATATTTTATACTGATTCTAATTTTTTATTAGTTATTTTGAATCTCCTACTCTGCCTCATTTATAAGTTAAACTTATCATAGCTATGCATAGATATGAAAAACATAGTGTATGTAAGGTTTTAGGCATCTACTGGGGGTCTTGAGACTAGTGTCAAGTAATGTTCACTCATTAGCACTCAAGAAAATATAAATCACTCATTAGCACTCAAGAAAATATAAATTAACATAGTGAAATTCAATTGTTGCCACATATAGCAGTAAAAATTTTAAGTGTTGATAATATCCAGTGCAGGAAAGGTTTACAGAGAATATATCCTTATATACTGTGGAAGGGAATAAAAAGCATATGGGAAGTTAATGTGGTAATATATATATTAAAATTGAAAATACACTTTTTACCCCCAACTTCTGCTTTTAGATACCCATTCTAGATAAATTCTCACATATGTGTACAAAAGCTATGTATAAAAATGTTGAACTTTTATTGCAATTAAAAAATATATAAACTGGGCATGGTAGCACATGCCTATAATACCAACTACTAGAGACGCTGAGACAAGAAGATCACTTGAGCTCATGAATTCAAGACCCCAACTCAAAACAAACATACAGATAGTGTGTGTGTGTGTGTGTGTGTATGTGTGTATGTAAATATTCATCTATAGGCAATGAATAGTTAAATAACGTGATAGAGGATTAGGTGGGAATACTATACAATAGGCAAAAGTGTTGAAAATGCATTTTTACTCATGTGGAAAATTATTTTATAGAGGTTTTTAGGGGAAAAACAAAGGAAGTTGAAATATATAGGATATATTTTAATTTATGCAAAATTAAATACAGTTACATTTTACCTTTTAAATGCATAGAAATATATTTATAGCAAAAAACATGTCTAAATTGAATAACATATGCGTGAAAACAGTGACAAGAAAAATATTTTTTGACACAGAAATAAAGAAGGGCATTGTAATTAGCATATGATTATAATTCTTTTGTAAATAAAAATAATAAAAAGGGCTGGGTATATATATAGCTCAGTTGGTAAAGTGCTTGCTTCGCATGCACAAGGCCCTGGGTTCCATCCCCAGCATCAAAATAAATAAATAAATAAATAAATAAATAAATAAATAAATAAAATGGTATAAAATTTAATAAAATTAATGGAGGGAAGTTTATACAAATCAAACTAAAACATCAAAATCAACAAAGTCCAACTTTACAAAGATAAATAAATCTCATTTATGTTCATATCTGATTGTAACTGTTACAGTAAAAAATCTAGTTATGACAAATATAACAAAGTGTAGCTAAGCAAATGAGAGAAATCTGTTGACATGGAGAATTTTCAGTGTGGTTTAAAGGTAAAGGAGCATTATGTAATGAGCATTATACAATAAATAGAAAACAAATTCACATGTGGGGCAGAAAGTTGGAATATACGAGAGAAATAATTTATGTGATTTTTCTAACTATTAACACATTGTAACTTTTAAACCTCTGACTTTAATTAGGATTTAATTAAAACCTATGAAAGGCCTCTAAATAAAATCTACTTTGGCTTTAAATATCTTTTTCAATTTAATTCAGTGTGAGGAATATTGCTAGATTTTATGGAGGCATAAAAGGATGAAGCAGATGAAAAACCTCAAGAAGTGTTATAAACTTCTATAAATTAAGAAATGTAGACATAGAAATAAGCAACAGGCAATCCATGATTTATAATTTAATTGATGCACAAGGACTAGGGCACAGATGTTTTATATAAGGTCCTATGCATATTTTGTAACATTGTATTTAAATGATAGGCCTGGGACACAGGATGGCAGTAAAGGTGTCATTGTTGTTAGAGCACAGAGGAGAGAAAGAAGAATTCAGCTGGGAGAAGTAGAAAAAAAATTTTGGAACAAGGTGATGTTTCAATTTAAGAAGACAGTTTTCTAGGGTTGAGGACGTCAGAGAAGGATTTCCCAAGTCTGGCTGAGAGGAACCTCCTAAACCAAGACTGGGAAACAAAGACATTTCAAGGCATTCGATTTCATGATTGAAAGGCAAAATCACTATTGCTGTATTATTGATAAGTATGAGGGAAATACATAGGAGATTTGACTGGAAACAGAAGATAGGCCAGATCTGATCGAGTTTGAATGTAGTATATATATAATGGGGAGGAAGTGAAGGTCTTCAAAATGGGAAATAACTTTAATGGAGCTGAACATTGTGCATTTTTAAGGGACACAGTCAAAACAAAGTTTTCATTATGACAACCTCACCAACATATCTTAAATATAATAAATATTAAACACATATATAAAAATGAAAATATTCTGTCCCATGTTTATATATATTTAAGTACTGAAAGGTCAATAGTTTATGAACATAATTATTTATATTGTTGTAAATAACATAAATCTTATATATTAACATAAATATCATGTTATTTAACAGAAGTAAAAATTACAAATTGTACAAAATGTTTCTCAGGGACCCATGTGCTTTAAAGCAGAAGCTATAAAATCAAACTCTGATAAACTCACTGGGTCCAAGTACAGAAGCGATAGTAGCTACCTCAGAATATTTTTATGAGATATAAATAACAAAGTAATCTCTACAAAGCCTATAGTATAGGGCTTGATACGATGGAAGGTCTAAATGTCAATTATTACTACTGTTAGTGCCTTGTCTCAAGAGAGCAAAAACTGGGAGCTCTCCTTGGTCCTGACTAAAGGAGTTCCGGGAATTTCCTTCAGACAAAATTACATGGCTGAAGTTAAAAACATTTTTTTTTCAAATAACTTAGTTATTTGAGTTATTATTGTATAAAATTCTCTCAATTTTTTAAATTACTTTGAGTTAACCGTTGTTGTATAGAATCCTCTCAATTTTTACAGAAAGATTTATGGGAGAGGATTATATGAAAATGTAGCACCAGCCTTTAGTGGCAGTATCAAAAAATGGTTGGGGATTCTATTCTCTAAATTCTACAATGGAGTTCTAAATGTTTCACACATATTCAGACGTTTCTGAAATTTTCCAAAGAATGATTTAAAAACATTATCTTGAGATACTTAAATATAAAAGCTTATAAAGGCAGTTTGGTTGTTGAATTATTTTTTAAAATAATTTTTAGTTATACATGGACACAGTATCTTTATTTTGTTTATTTACTTTTATGTGGTGATGAGGAGCAAACCCAGTGCCTCACATGGGAGGCAAGCACTCTACCGCTGAGCCACACCCCAGCCGCCTTTTGCAGTATTTTTATACTGGTAAAGATTAAACCTTACTTTTGGGAGCAGGAAACAAAAAGAGAAACAAAATCATTTTTTAGAGTCCACTCAAAGAAAAGGACGTCTCACAAACAAAATGCTCACAAGGAAAGGGAAATACTTATTTCTACTAGATATTCAACCAGTACAATATACATTTAAATAGCCACTTTGCTTGGTATCCAGTCCTTGAAATATCCATTTAAATAGCTTTTGGCTGAAACTACTTGGTTTTTAAAATAGTTCTGTTTTCAGTGTCAAATATTTGGTGTCCATTTGCTACACTTAAAAAAAAAAAAGGTTGGGCAATGTTGTATCTTTTGAGATACAGTAACATGACAGGAAGTGACAAATGGAGGAATGTGTCACAATGAAGCATGATATATTATAGCAGAGTGATATGCTGATACTCAAAGAATCCATAATATGCATCTTTCTTTTTATTTGCTGCTACAGCAGAGAAGATTATTCTTATAGATTAAGGGACCACTGTCACATTTTACGTAACAAAGTAAATATATTTCACTACATTAATATTTCTGTATGACTGTCATGTGTTTTTTCTCGACATCCTTTCTAATAATTTCAGATTACCAGTAGATGCATTTATAAATAGAGTTCTGTTCCTTTGCCTGACTTATCCACTGGTAACATAATATAGTGAGTCTGAATTCCAAGTCATTAATAAAATAAATGAATAATGCCTACAATGGACACATATATGACTGAATAAGAAATATAGACTTAAATACAAGGGCATTCTGATGATTTTCATAGAATCCTTCATGGAAAAATACAATAATGCATAAAATTTCTAATTTAAAACTAAAAATTATCCATATTATAAAATACATTTAAAAATTATATAGTTTTTTTAAAATGGTCATCGTAGGTTTAATGGATCTCAGAATTATTATTTTTTTCTAAATATTGACAACTAGAAACACCTAAAATATTCAGTAAATATGGCTTACCAGTAGGTTTTTAATCTGCAAGTAAGATTCCCCTGGCTTTTTTTGTTTCCCAAAGAGGTGTGCATTTTGCCCGTTTCTCAGAAAATTGCTGAGGTGTGTTTTGAAGCAGAGCAAACTACAGCCTGTGTTATCAGGCGTTAGTGATCCAAATATATGCCAATGCCAAAATAATATGCAAGGTGAATACAAATGCAACATTGTTGTAAATTTTAAAAAGGAAGCAATTTTATACTAAAACAAAGTTCTGTTAAGATGTTTTCCTTTCATTTCATTGTAATCTTGATTTATCTATTTTCTCCATTCTTTCCTCATATTTATCACCAGAAAGGGATATCTTTGGCCATTTTACACAGTATTTACTACCTAATAACTACTATTGTGAGGCTTAAAGTCAAAGTCAGTTTTAAATATGAAAGGTATTATAAGTGATTGTAAATCATCCTAAAGGAATTCACTACTGAGCATAGATAGCTGCACACTACTTTCCTAAGACATGGTGATTCCTGCACCATAAAGCTGACTCTTTTGTCTTTATTTACTTATATTTATCCCCACACATATACACATAGTTCAAAATAAAACAGCATATGACTTATTTTCATAAGCCAAAAATTGCAAATAACTCATGAAGCAATCTTTTGAGGTATTCCACTTCTTGTCAGGAGTGAAAACAGTGGTAAAAGAAGAATCAACACTTTTTTTTTTTTGTACAAACAGGTTAGATGGAATCAACCAGTAATTCAAATTTACAATGCTTTTCTGCTATAGAGAAACATCAGTTTAAAAGACTTTGGTATTGTGAGCATCATTTTGGTATAAAATTCAACATTTTGAGTGCAATAAATTAGGTTTTGAAGTTTTCAAATTAAAGGTTCACATTATATGAGGAGAATGTTTACCTATAGAAAATATGTTGGAGGGAATAATGGCAATACAAAAACATTAAGTATACAAAATGTTACTTTTTGCAAAGAAGAAAGGCACCTGATTTTATATATGTTCTATTAGAGATGATTTTTTTCTAGCAGAGACAATTGACCAAGTTTTTCATTCAATGTAAAAATTGAACACTTTCAGAATTATTTAAAAACTTGGGGAGGGATATACTTTCTGAGTAAATAACATTTATATGTTATAATGTCAAATTATAAACCCAAAGGATAAAAGTATTCTGACACAATAATAACATTTGGGGATGTAATTAAATGGCCAGATAATATCCCTGATTACTTTAGGGACATAGTTCTTCATGAACAGAATAAACCTTATTTTAAAAGTCATAAACATTTCCAAGTTTCCTATTTCTGATCTAACTCTTAGCTGAGTTTGTTATATAATTGAATATACATTAAAAAATAGGTATAAGACCAAATTTTGTGGCCTGGGAAAAATAAAAGCCATTATTATTATCATTATAAATAATAGTAGTTTAGAACATCCAATATCTCTTCAGAATATTTGATAAATTTAAATAAGTCAAAATTATAATAATTTAATATTCACTAAATATTTCAGAACATGTAAAGAAATTACATAGATTTTGTTTCTCTTCTATCCCCAGTTCAATTGTAATAGTTGATGAAGAGTATTTTGCAGTTATACTTTAAAAATTATATGCACACACACAAACATACACACACACTTTTTTTCTCAAGCATCAGAGACTACCACAGCATCCCAAACTTTCCTTTATTATTGTCAATAATCCTGTGACATCACATTCCTTTCCCACACATAGAGCTCTGATTAGTGGGTTGCTTCACCATAGGATTTAAGGTAGAGCTATGCTGACAAATGTCTAATAACCACCTCTCTAGAAAGAACAAACACTACTCAAAGTGTTTGCTGATATTTGTGATGTACATAAGTCCTTCCATTGATAATTTCCAGCTGCCAATATGGTGCCATTCAATGAAGAATTTAAAAGAGATTCATAGTAGCACACTCTATACTGTTTCTACCACACCAACAGTTGTAATAATAATCTCAAGAGCACAATAAAATGTAGTAGAATAATATGAAAGTAATAAGTTGAATTTATACATTTCATTTTAATATAGATTCTTAACTATGTTTATATAATTTGGTTTTTAATTCTGATATATATATATATATATTATACACATATATTTAGTTGTAGATGGACACAACATCTTTATTTCATTTATTTATTTTTATGTGGTGCTGCTGAAGATCAAACCCAGTGCTCACATGTGTGAGGCAAGCGCTCTACTGCTGAGCCACAACCCCAGCCCCTAATTATGGTTATTTTAAATAACAAAAATTTCTGAAAATGTAAGTGGACCTCATGAATTGATAAGATCTTATCACTCCACTTTATTTGCTTCATAAAATTTTTCATGAGTAGAAATTGCAAATTGTTGTACTATTTTCAATATCTAGTGCTAGATCTACAAATTTGAGATGCACATAACCAGCGGTCTTATAGTAATTCCTTTGGTTATGACAGTCAAATTTGAAGCACCCAGTACTTCTATGTCTATTGTACCAAAAAGAGAGAAATTAACTTTTATCATTATAGTTTTGAAGCTGTTAAATTACATCTTTTAGGTCTGATTCTTGGCCATGCCATCCACCATATATAGCTGATAGAAGACTTATTGTCTTTGCTAAATGATTTGTAACCTTGATGATTTCTGGGCAATACTTTGTACTTGCATTCACTCACTTTCTTGGAAAGAAATGAATGAATAGACAATAGATAGAGACCTTTGAGAGTTTCACACTGATACCTGCAAAAGTTGCCCCGGAGGAAAAAGAAAGGCCCTTATTTAGTCTGGGGTGAATGTTTCCATTGAGCTGTTAATATATAAATCAGCCTTCATTTTTCTGAGTTACCTCCACAGCTCCTTCTATATGAAAAATAAGGCAATGGTTTCTTCACTTTTCTAATTTGAAAACTATCTTGGTGGCATGTGACTATATTGCTCTTTTGTCGGTTTCCTAAACTGGACCTGAAGCAGCAGGCAGAAAGAGAGTAGTTTTGGTCAATGAAACATGAGACAATTGTACTATTGCTATTAGGAATTCCCTAATAACAAGGCACTACAGTTCTACAAGCCTCTTCCCTTTATGACTCCATATAGAATAAAGTTCTTTAAATCTCTGGGAGAAGGTACTTTTTCTGGCTTAGTGCATTATCTGTTAATCTCCTGAAGATTAAGTTTCAGAGAGAGAAAAAAATATGAAAGGACTCCATTTTAAGGGAGTTAGAGAATGAATTAAGGTTTTAGGAATCACTTTTTATCACTACTAAGTCTGGTTACATTCTGAGGTTATTTCTATATAGCAATTTGAGGAATTTTTTAAAAAAATATTTTTTTGTAGTAACTTATAAACAGCAACTCTCTTAGTTGAAATTTAATATGGTATAATATCATTAGCACTATGATATTGTGTACATATATAATAATCTTTTGTTAGGGTAGGAATCATTGACAATTATTAAGATTATTTTTATTTTTAATATTTTATCAGCATTTTTTATGTCCACTTCTCTACTATAGGAGTCTATTTTAGCTAAAATCCAAGATTCTGACCCTCATTTGTGTTTACTATTGGTGTAACTGGAATGAATAATTTTTCTTCTACCCATCATCCCCCTTGAGGATTTAAAGTTTTCTCATATCATCTGGATCTAAGATGAATGAAAGGTGACACATTTATTTAAAAGAGCTGCTTAACTATATCATCACTGCATGAAATAATCTAAGGTTACTTCTGACATTTGGCAGTATATGAAAAATTCACTGTGAATTAAAGTAACTAATAAAAGAAAACATAGTTATTTGACCTATTTTCCCTCCTATATTTGCAAGATAGTAGAGATAAAGATCATGAAGTCAGAAATCCTTAATGACTCTTTGTTAACCCTTTGTAAGGATCCCTGTCTTACTAAATGTTGATGCAATTGGTTATGCATATTAAGTAGAAGAGCTGTAGAGTGTTTCTTAATTTGTTCCCTTTGATTAAATAATTTAAATAGAAGATGTCAACCTGAAATGGTCAGAGATGCAGTTATCTACATAATAAATTTAATCTATTTTAAATACATGTTCCTGAAAGAGAAAAGCAAAATATAAAGAATATATTTTTGAAAATGTCTTTTATGCTGAAAATGGAAGAATATTCTGCCTCATCAAGACATAACTTAGCAGTTAATTGTAGGTTTTGTTTTAATATAAACTATGAGATGTTTGATCAGTCTCTCCAGACTTACAATAAAGCTCCTTTTTTATTTTCCAGTAATGGGATTAATTCCAGGGCCTCATGCATGGTAGGCAAGTGCTCTACCATTGAGATACATTCTTAGCCATCCAAAACAACGGGTTTGTAAAGCCACAAGTTACATTATATTCCTGCTTCATAATTTAAAGTATACCTCAAGAACTGAATTTTCAATAGAATAAAACCTTGACTTCAAACACAAATTCTTAATTAACTGCTACAGGAATCGGGGGTAAATAGTGGGTAAATAGTATGACTTTCTTGTAATCATCATAAATGAATTGTAATTAACAATGTTACTTCTGAAACTCTGCAACAAAAACATTGATCTTAAAGAATCTGAGAGTAAAATAGTTCAGAAGCTGGGGAGGGTACTGGATAGTAGGGGAAGGAGAAAGATGTGAATGGGTATAGTGTTATACTCACTTAGAAAGAATAAGCTCTGGGTATGCTGTTGTGTGGTAGGAATATTATAATTAATAATAATGTATTGCATGTTTCAAATGGTTAGAAAATTTTGAATGTTTTCATCAAATATACATGACAAATGTTTAATAGGATAAATCCACCAATTACCTTTACTTAATCATTTCATGCACTATGTATATCATATACACATCATACCCCATAAGTATGTACAATTATAATGTGTGAAACAAAAAGTGTTTTAAATGCAGATTAAAATATCCTAAGAAAAGGTAACTGTCACAGACATTTAATATAGAGATTCACTTATGTACATTTTATTTAATCTCATGTAGAATGACACATTCAATCTCTGTCTAGCTTGGAAGGCCAACGGTGAGTACACAAAATAATATGAGTATTTTGCTTGCTTTGCTGATTGCAAAGTAAATGGTAAAATATTGTAGATTTATGGTACAGATATCGATGAAAAAGCACATTATATCTACCATGCTCAATGAGTAACCTATTTAAGGTTTGAGAACTAATAAGTTTTCCGCCCATATATAAATCCTATTACATATTAAATAATCAAAAGCTTCTGAAAGATCAAATAAAGAACATCAATTTAACAATTTCACCAGTCTTTTGGTTCATGAATCTTCTGACCTCTCTATGGATCAATAAATTAATTCTTTTAGTTTCAGTAGAGTTCTGTCCCTTAATATAAAATATTAAGTTATCAAAGTTTAATGTTACTGAAAAATTTTCACCTGATTTCTATTTTAAAATTTTAAGTACATATTAATGTGTGTGTTCATGGGAGAGTATAACAGAAAATACTCTTCCTGAAAAAATTAAGGAGTTCAAGTAATAAGCTTGAAACTACTACAAAACATATTCTTAAGTAAATTTAAGACTTCAAAATGCATAATGCAAAGAAAAAAGATGGGCAGAAATATGTTGAGGAATATCAAATTTATAAATGCTTTGGTGTTTTAAAACCTCTGTTTTTAAGGCTTGGTGACCATGGTTTTATAATTTTAGAGGCAAGGGTAGGTACAACCAAATGTTAGAATCTGAGTCTAGATTTGAGCTTACATTATTGTTTATGTTAATTGTGAAGAGGTCAAAAAAGATTCAGTGTAGTTATTCGATAGTTATTTGTATTCTGGAAGGTTCTTAGGAATTTAGAGACATTGTTGTGAACTGAGGAGGTGGTTTCTTCAGGGTTATCAACTTAGATAACACATGGGGATAACCTATCAATTTTTCTGAAAGCTCAGAAGAAAAGAGATGCAAATATGGAGGAAGAACAATCTTCAGAATCACACAGCAGTAAAGCCTTTTCCATGGAAGTGCAGATTAATTTCTCTATAGTGAAAAACTCACCATGTTACTTTAAAATCTTAAAGTATTCATCTTTAATTTGGAATTTCTTATGTATTTTTCCTTCAGTGAATCTTCATAACTTTTAGAATAAAATTTATGCTAGTTTTCTGGTAGTAATAGACCTCTGTGTCTGATTTCCCATTCTTTCCACTTCTATGCTGCTAGAGATATTTGAACATGCTTTGCTCTCTCACCTCTTTGTCTCTTGCACATACTACATGGTGTCACAAGCCATCCATGGGCTGTGTGGGAGCTATGCACATTTGAACATATGAGGGGACTGGTCTGGCATTATGCACTGATTGGGCTGCGCAATGTAAGTGTGCCTTTCCTCTAGCTCTGCCTGTGATCCCACATAGCACCTGAGATGGGTGTGACTGGCTAAGATGTTAATCAATCTGCTGACCACATCACCAAGCAAGACTCCACCTTTTTTTAAAAAAAAAATATTTCTTTTTTCTACATGAGCCATTATTATTATTATTATTATTATTATTATTATTCCCTTACAATTCTTAATATACCTTTAACCACAATTTATCATATCTCTGTGTACAAGATATGTTGACACCAAATTCACATCTTCATACATGTAGTTTGTATAACAATGAGGGTCTCCTTCCACCATCCATGCAATTTCAAAGCAGTATGAAGATTCCTTGGAAAGCTGGGAATGGAACCACCATTTGACCTAGCTATTCCTCTTCTCAGACCTAAAAACAGCATATTACAAGGACACAGCCACATCAATGTTTATAGCAGCACAAATCACAATAGCTAGACTGTGGATCCAACCTAGATGCCCTTCAATGGATGAATGGTAAAAAAGAATGTGGCACTTATACACAATGGAATGTTACTCAGTACTAAAAAATAATAAGATCATGGAATTTGCAGGGAAATGGATGGCATCAGAGCAGATTTTGCTATGTGAAGTTAGCCAATCCCAAAAAAACAAATGCCGAATGTCTTCTCTGATATAAGGGGGATGACTCAAAATGGGGTAGAGAGGAAGAACATGGGAAGAAGATTACCTCTAGATAGGGAAGAGGGGTGGGAGGGGAAAGGAGGGAGAAGACTCCACCTTTCAAAACTCTATTCTTGGGCTGGGGATGTGGCTCTACCGGTAGCGTGCTCACCTGGCATGCATGGGGCACTGGGTTCGATCCTCAGCACCACATAAAATAAAATAAAGATGTTGTGTCCACCGAAAAACTAAAAAATAAATATTAAAAAATTCTCTCTCTCTTAAAAAAAAAAAAACCTCTATTCTTTGCTTTATTTGGGTGGAATATTCTATCAGATGTCTTTTCCCCAGGAGGTTCCAGGTGTGCTCTCTGTCTTGTTCCTTCTGGCACTATCCAGCATGGAGCTGACCCTCGAGGTCACTGAGCAGTCATACCCTCAAAACTCATTTCTTGTTTTGCGTGGGTTTTTTGCTGTTTAATCAATTTATTGCTGCAGCCAGCTCCTTTGAACCCAGCTCATCTCATCAGCCTGGACACCTGGCCTGGAACATGGAATGTCTCCTTATTTTAAACATCTTTTCAGACTTTCCATATTACCTAATTTGGAACTTCCTTTCTAAGTCTTATATATGGAGATTCAGTTCAAATCTCTTGCCCAATTGTCTTCCCCATCGTCTTCAAATTCTTCATTTCCCAAGTGAGGAATCCCTCCTGTGTGATCTTACAACCTTTTGTTCATACACATACACACACACACACACACACACACACACACACACCATACATTTATTTATTTATTTATCTATCTATCTATTTATTTATTTATTTTTAATGTGGTGCTGAGGATTGATGATAGGCAAATGCTCTACTGTTGAGCCACAACCCAGTCCCAGTTTCTGTTCATATTTCTATTGAAGAATTTTAATGATGTTGTTCTACAGCTATTTATTTACATTGCAATAAAATATACTTCTCATGCCTATTCCTTTTACCACCAAATTCCTAATGCTTAGTTCTCAGCATAGCATCTGACACAAATATGCACTTGAAATGATTTGTTGAATATGTATGCATTGTCTTGAAACACGAGTTAGAACTAAGAACAATTAGCAAATCCACCATTTTGGAAAGGAAGAATTAGGAGGCCATCAAAAGCATAAGCAATCACAGCTTAGGATATATCTAAGTCTCAGCTGTTATGAACAATGCTACTATAAACTTGGGTGTGCATGTATTTTTTTTTCATCTACAACTATATATATATATATATATATATATATATATATATATAAATTTTTATTATTGGTTGTTTAAAACATTACATAGTTCTTGACATATCATATTTCATACATTTGATTCAAGTGGGTTATGAACTCCCATTTTTACCCTGTATACAGATTGCAGAATCACATTGGTTATACATCCACTTTTTTACATACTGCCATACTAGTGTCTGATGTGTTCTGCTGCCTTTCCTATCCTCTACTATCCTCCCTTCCCTCCCCTCCCCTCCCATCTTCTCTCTCTACCCCATATACTGTAATTCATTTCTCCCCCTTTTTTTCCCTTTCCCCTCAGTTCCTCTTATATGTGCATGTATCTCTTGAAGACCCTGTGTTCATTTCTTTTGTTCGTTTTTTGGTACTAAGGATTAAATCCAGGGACACACTACCATGAAATACATCTCCTACCCTTTTTATTTTTATTTTTTATTTTGGAAAGGATCTTGATCAGTTCCTTAGGGCCTCACTAAATTGCTGAGTCTGGCCTTGAACTTGCAATCCTCCTGTCTCAGCCTCCCAAGATGCTGGGATCACAGGTGTGCCCCATAGCAACTGGCTATTTCTTTCTATATTGAGAAGAAGGAATTTTGGATCATATAATCACTCTAATAGCTCTAGTTTCATTTTTTTGAGGAACTATCATACCATTTACTATGTTTGCACAATTCTGACACTCCATCCATAGTAAGCAGGGGTTCCTTTTTATCCACATCCCCATAACACTTGCTATTTTGTGGTGTTTGTTTACATATTAGCCATCTTAATGGTTGTCAGGTGATATCTCATTATGATTTTGATTTGCATTACATACATAGCCCTGTTATGTTTCTGAGCTATTTAATCCAGTTAGGGTTGCATGGACCGTTCAACTTTTATAATTTCCTTAAGCGAGCTTTTGTTTTTCACTTATAGCCAAAGGAATATTGTCTTACATGTTTATCTGCCCTAATGTTCCTAAAAACACATAGGATTTAGTGATAGTTTTTATATGCCACCACAAATCTAAACAATGGGAGATCTTTGGGAATTAACAAGTAGGAGTCCATGCTGGAAAATGCAAATGTAACTTATAAAGTTGAAGAACTTTTAGTCAAACTTGGTAAGAACAAATCTTTATTATTTAGCTTCCTCCCAATATATAGCTAATAGAAACCTAATTGAAGTTTTTTTCTGGGACTCAAACCCAGGGCCTTGTGCTTGCTAGGCCTATCAATGAGTCATACCTATAGCCTTAGCACTGAAGTCTTTGCAGCCATATTGTTATCAGGAAAGAAAAACAAGTGGAGAAGGAGGTCTAGAAAGAAACTGGATAAAGAGGAGGTGGAAGAAGAGAAGAAAAGGAAAAAGGAAAGTCAGAAGAGAGGACTGAGAAAGAAAGGAAAAGAAGGGAGAAATAAAATCAGTATTCTGGAGCACTTTTTTGCAATAAAGCCGATTCTACTCCACATTTCCCATCTGAGCATAACAATTGCCTGAGAGTACAGAGTGTAAGGAAGCATTGGCACTTAAACGTAAAAGGATAATCTAGAAAAGAAGATAAAAAGATGCCCCACATAAACATGGACATATCTTGATTTTTTTCAGATTATTATTTGTTAGCCTTTAAGTATGGACTTCTCTGAGTATACTCTAACTCTCCATCTTGTTATTATATTATAACTTTGTTACATCAATAGTGTTTCCATTATTGTAACTTATTTAAATTGTCTGCTTATTACATTTCCTTGCCTTTCAAATAAGACCTGAGGTTATAGTGTTCTTTTTGTGCTTATGAAGTATCTGAATTTTTTATAGTGCTTAAACTAGCCATTATACAGTTACATTAACAATAAAAGCAAAGAAGCCAAGTGACATTAAAACATTGTATAATTTTTAAAAAAGCATGATTTCCTTCATGAAGAACTAACTTAAAGATAGTATTTCTGTTTAAAAATAAAAAAAGATACCAAATTTGCACATTAAGAATTTTTGTGCAGGATGAAAGATAGAGGTTAAATTTCATTCTACTACATATGGATTTCCAGTTTTCCCAGCACCATTTGTTAAAGAGGCTATCTTTCCTCCAATGAATATTTATGGTGCCTTTGTCTAATATGAGATAACTGTACTTATGTGGGTATGACTCTCTTTCTTCTATTTTGTACCATTGGTCTTCATGTGTGTTCCGTTGCTAATACCATGCTGTTTTTGTTATTATAGCTCTGTAATATAATTTAAGGCCTGGTATTGTGCTGCTTCTTATGTCACTTTTCTTGTGAAGGATTACTTTGGCTATTCTGGGCCTCTTATTTTTCCAAATGAATTTCATAACTGCTTTTTCTATTTCTATGAAGTAAAAGTGTTCTCTCTGATATGTGGATGGTAACCCATAACAAGGGAGGGGAAGATTAGAAGTTCCTTGAACTAGATAAAGGGGAAAGAAGGAAAGGGATAAGGTATGGGAATAAAAAAGATAGCAGAATGAATCAAACATAACTTTCCTATTCTTGTATATGAATACAAAACTCATCTAAATCCACATCATATATATAACCACAATAATGGTAACTTAACTGGAACAAGTTGTTATCATTCTATGTATGTATAATATGTCAAAATACACTCTACTGTTATGTATATCTGGAAAGAACAAATGATTTTAACAAAATGATTTTTATTTTAGTACAAAAGGGATATGACTTTCATGATATCAATAAACTCGACATGGTAAACAGAGTAGTATGCTAAATTGGCCATAACTTTTTCATGATGTGAATTGGTTTTCACAGGAAAATATATTTTTACAAAGTATGAGTATAGGATATGTAGTGTACTCTAAATAATAATGATTTTAAATTATCCATTAAGAGTTTTGCTTGCCACAAATCTGGCAATTTTTACAACTCCTTTCTAATTTTTTTTCTGTGTATATTTGTACTTCAGAAAGCAGCTACCAAAATCCCTACTTTTCTTCTATTTCAGTGTGTTATGGTTTTATACATTGCTACATCCCAGGCAGACAAACAGATTCAAATAAAATTTGATGATAAAAGAAAACAGCACCTACTGTATGTTGAGAATTTCGATGGCAACTTTCAGTCGAATGTGAATTAAAATGGCTAGGTTATAAATCCCCTGAAAATAAGGTTTATAATGGAAATGCTGACAGGCATTTAACGATAGCAGCAGTAGCTGGCACCACTGTCATAAAAGGACTTAAATGAAAAAAAAATGTATGCTTTACAAAGACATGCAGATTTCAGGGTAAAGCTATATGCAGACTCAATGTAAGGATGGATGATAATATGCCTCAGCAATTATGATGCATGGGTGTTAGTAACAAAGAATCTTGAAATTCAGCTTCCAATCAAATTGTGAAAGAGTTTAAGAAAAAAAATCTGAATGCAGCATTCTTCAGTTCTATTACTCTGGCACCATCGTTCTGTTATGAATATATTTTATTCTGCTTTAGAATAAGAGCAGAGAAGAGCTTAGTCAGAAAAGGACCCCCATGAAAACAAGATGGCTATTTCAACAGGCAATCCTGTGGAAGTCTCACATGAATGAATGAATGATTAAAGTGTTGGGGAGGCGTTAGGTAAGGTAATACAAACTACATCCTTTCAAGGACACCACTGAATTTCTGTAGTCATAAAGTTCATAGTTCTATTTCTTTCAGATCCTTTCTTAGAGGGGATATTAGCCGTGAGTAACTTTTCTAAACTATCTGCATTTTGAAAGACTGTCCTCTGCTTTATATCCGAATAATAAATTAGTGACTTTGTTTTTATTTTTTCATTAGCAAAAAGTGACATGATATTTTTTTTGTTTGAATTTAAACTCCTTATGCATTTCTGAATAAAAATTAAGACATGAAAGTGCCATGTTTTTCCTGATTATAGTTACAAAATAAAACTAAACAAAACAAAAATCTCCTTGTAAGTCTTTATACATCCAAACTGATCACTACTAGATTCTTGTTTCCAGACCCATACCCCAGGTTACTCTCAAAGACCTCCACTCTGTAATTTTCCTGACAAATAACAAGGTCTTTGGTTATTTTGGGAGAGAATCTTTCTCAGAATAGGATAAAGGTATACTTGTGTGAGTGCCTGTATATTCTTTCTTCATGCCTATAAATCCCACCCAAACTGTCAAGGTTGACAATCCAAAACGATAATCAAAACCACTTTTTACATTCCTTCTTGTAACTGCCGCAGGCAAGTTTTAAAAGATATGCTAACAAATCCCAGAGAATAGCTGGTATTAAATATTTGATATAACCTGAAATGAATACTGTGGATATAAAATGTAAGTCCTATAGCTATTTCACTTCTTATCTATAGGTAACCATAGTTGGAAATGTGTATATATATGTATGTGCATAATATAATTTTCAATTATTTGATGGAATTAAATTCATTAATTTAACAAAAATAGACACACATATTTAATTTTTAATTCACAAAAATTTGGGAAAAGACAAAATAAAAACATTTGCTGTTTTTCAAGTCGGTTTAATATTCTCTAACAAAATGATTATATAAAAATCACCCAGTATAATTGCTTATAATAATTTAAATGTAGTATTTCTCATTATATTCTTGAATATACATTTACTGCCTTGTGTAAAATATTTTTGTTACATCAAATATAAAGGGAGTGAACAAATGATACACATTCAGTGAATTTTTGCAAAGTGAACACATAAGCTTAACTACACTGATTAAGACAAAATGCTCTGACGTTTTCCTCTTTTCCCATCCTAGGTATCACCAACTGCAAAAGTGATCTCTTAGCTTACTTTAGAAATAAACCATAAGATGAGGTTTGGGTGCAGGTTCAAGAGAAGATTCCACAGGTCACAGTAAGTGTAGAAGAGAGAGCCATGAAAGAGATTCATAAAATTTTATAGTGTGTGTTAGTGCTGTGAGCAACCTGTTTTCATTTCTGCCCAAAACAACTTAAGTAACAATGAGAAATGTTCCTCAGAAATGGTCACTGGAGGATGGGAAAACTCTATTTACCTACTGTCTTCCATTTCATTTGCTGAGTTTCTCAGGAGAGTTATCTGCACTACTCTAGTTTGGTTTTAAGTGAGACAGAAAAACCTACCCTGGTAATGATCAGAGACCTCAGACAAGAGAGAAGGCTATTAGCATGAGAGAACTCAGGGATACTGAAAATGTAAGATGCCATCAAGAGTTTCTACTCCTGCATTATTCTGAGTTTTATGAAAAGATTAACTTCTTCCTAATGTTTTTCAACACTTATAAGTAAAAACCTGAAGAGTCTGTTCTGTACCTGGTGTCTTTAGATCAACATGCTCTGAGATCATCATTGATGCTGAAGATAGGAGAGATTCATTGGTTCCATCTCTGAATGGCATTCTATTGTATAATTACCTTATAATTCATTTGCCAGTTTCTCTAATCATGAATACTTGGATGATTTGATATTATTGACTATTTCAAATAAAGGCACCATGAATATTCTTATATTTTGGCAAACCTACTAAGAAGTATGCATTTCTCTTGAGTGCTTACCTAGAACTGTAAAATATGTTTGTAGTCATGAATTCAGCCTTAGATGATGCCACACATTTTCCCAAAATTGTTATATAGTTATATTCCCACCAGCAGTTGATAGAAATTTCATCTTTCTCCTTGGTCTTGAGAAATTCTATTTAATATTTTTAAAATAATACTTTCTTACTTACTGCACATTCATTAAAAACATATTCCTATAACAACATGCACAGAAACACCAATTTGTAATATTTTTCTTCTTTTAAATAACACTTTATGAAGTATAGTCTTGGGAAGGAATATTAGGTATATATATATATATATATTTTTTCACAATGCAGTACATGATTCTCAAGGGTTTTATGCTTTTTTTTTTTGACAAAGAAAATAAGTGTAACAGCCATGAGGTCAGATAGGACTGCCAATTCTTTAGCCATGCCTTGGGGTTGAAGAAGCATCACATTGCTGGTGGTAACCCAGGCCCTGTAAGCCAGGTGAGGGCTGGGGAGCCGTGGTCAGAAAGTGTCCTGCCTATGCCCTCAAGATAAAACTCTGGGCTTGGGAGAACCTCTTGTGAGCCCACTCTTGTACCCACCAACCATCCAACCTCTATTTCTTTTTTAATGTCTGAGAGACATGATTACTTATCAGGAAATGTCTTCATATAGAAATAACTGATTTTTGAAATATATATGTGTAAGTATGTGTGTGTATTTTAATGTTTTCCTTTATTTTCTTTCAAGGCTTTAAAGTTGCCATATCAATTTCTTCTGCTGTTCATCAATGCTATGGAAAATTGGCTGTCAATCTTATTATTGCTCTTTGAAGTTATTATGTTTTCTCCCCTAGTCATTTTTAAGATTTTCTTGTCTCTTGTTTTCTAGAATCTTTTCTAATAAGTCAAGACTAACCCATTACATTTATGCTTTCTCTTCCCTCATTAAAGAATTATTAATCCTGAGTTATTTAGCTCCTGATTATCACACATTATGTAAGGGATGACATAGTTAGAAATGAGTGTATAATCCGATCACCTTTAGTATCTGTGATTTGAGTGCTGCTTATTAAATGTCATTTTTGTAATTATTTATTTACAAACAATGACAATTAGTTCAATGCAAAGAAACTAGCCTAGTACCATCATGTTTCTATATCTTTATAGAAACCTCCTGATTACCTGATATGCCTACAACATTCAATACCATGTGGGAATTTCTGTGCAAATCATTATATAGCCATCAGTTTTACTATAATGCAGATATTTATTCATTTTGTATTCAAGAATATGTTCATACTACTTATAATATTTTTCTTCTCTACCAGACAAATAATTCTCTTAAAAGTAAAGGCAAATTTGTTCAGCATGGTTTGTTCAGGACACACTCATAAAGATTCTGCAGGTTACTAACTTATAAGTTGTTAATAAATAATCAATTACTTGGGGTAAATCAGGCCCAAATTTATTACTTATAAATTCATAAATTGACTTTGTTTAACTTATTTGGATTTTGAAATGCTTCTGTAGTTCAAATTTTTAATTAATCAACTCCGAATTCTCATAATGATTGATTTAAGATTGGAACTAAACTTCTTCAAAATAGTTGGGTATTTTCATATTTACTTATTCTTTTAAAATTCAGATTCTAGCTAAGAATTTGCTATTTCTGCTGTTTCAAAGTTGAATATGATTCTTTATGATGACATAAATAGAAACTATACAAAAAAATTAATATATCTTCTTTCCCTCTGTCAAGGCTCATTTACATCACATCCCTAGGCCATAAACTCGTCTATTTCTTATAGTCTTTTAGCTCAAATATTCTTTGTTGTTGACTTTAAGATTTCATTTAGCTTTAAATTTTTATTTCAGCATTATATAGGATTCTCAAAACTCTTTAACTCTTATTAAATTCTACATCTTTCTAATTAAAAATGACATGACTACCAGTGTCAGCTCTAATAATGTAAAGGTATTAGAAATCATAATTCTTTCTCTTACAATAAGAAAAAGATGAATACATTGAAAATCAATAATCTTGTTAGATTCATCAGTAACTAATATTGCAGGGAAAACTGACACTCTAGAACCTGAAGAGGTAGATCCAGAGTCAGGTGAGGTCTATTTTCTTGGAACAGAAGCCTCTGGGGTATAACCTGATAGGGGAACTTAAATAATAATTTCAACAAATTTATGGATTCTGAATGTGAGAAACTCCTGATGGCTGCAAACTTGATGGAAAGCACTTACTTCCAGGATTCCACCACTTTCTTATGGTGAAAGTCAGAGAAACATCCCCCTGTGGATCTGGCAGGGAGAATAAATAATCTTTGTTAAATATGCCCAGAATGTTCTCCATAACAAGGTCCTACTCTCCGGAGGAAAATATTTTAGCAGCATCGTATCCCAGCTGGTAGAAGGTCATTCCTCACAAATCTTTTCCTTCTATTCTTCCTTTCTCACATACAAGTGGGGAAAAAGTAATACCTCTGGATAACATTTGTTAAAAGTTACACACAAGAGACGCAGACCTCCCAAAAGATTGACAGTTAATCATAAGATTATACAAATCTTTTCCACAATACTTTACTACCATACCAATCAGGTTTCAGCAAATTAACACTGTATATGGCTTAAATGGCAGCAAGATAAAAACTCTCCCTGAAGAGGAGTACTTAAGGAAGCCCAAAACAAGTCTGAAGTCAAAACAAGGACACTGAAGGAAGTCAAAGCTTCTGGTTTCCACAGCTACAGAAAACTATAGAAAACATTCAGCACAGCCCAATCAAGGTATTTATTGAGAAAATATATTTGTGAATCACATAAGAAATAAAGGATTTGTATCAAATATACAAATAACACTTACAACTAAATAGTAAGAAATCAAACAATCTACTTCAAAAAAAATGGGCACAAGTTCTGAACAAAGAATTCACTAAAGAAGATATGCTGATAGAATATAGCATAGGAAAAGGTGTTCAGTATTGTTTCTAGAGGAATACAGTCCTCAGAGATACTATAACACACTAAATAAACATAAAATAGCTAAAATTAAAAAAACTGACTCTACCTGTTATGGATTGGATGTGAAGTGTCCCTCAAACCTCATGTGTGAGACAATGCAAGAGCATTCAGAGGTAAAATGATTGCATTGACTCACCCAATCAGAGAATTAATCTCCAGAGATTAACTAAGTGGTAACTGAAGGTAGGCAGTATTTAGCTAGAGAAGATGGGTTATTGGAGGCATGCTTTTAGGAAATATATTTTGTATGTGGTAAGTGGAGTTTCTCTCTGCTTTCTGAATCTCCTGTGAGCCACTTCCCTCTACCACACCCTTCTACTGTGATGTTCTGCATCACCTTTGCCCTAAGAAATGGAGCTGGCTATGGACTGAGACCTCTGAAACAATGAGCCCCCAAATAAACTTTTATTCTCTAAAATTGTTCTTGGTGGGTCTTTTGGTCACAGCAGTGAAAAACCCGACTAAATAACAATTTACTGAAAAATTGTGAAAGCAAGGTGACCAAGGGAGCAGCAGCAGTGGTAATTCTTGTTGTTAGAATATACCTTAATGCCTTCTTGAAGTCTCAGTGATAGAATGGCACTTTACCTCTGTAGTCTTCCTCCCCCAAATCCATAAACCAAGTTTAACCACGAAAGAGTCTGCCAAATCCCAGCTTAGGAACGTTATATAAAATACTTGAACAATACTCCTCAAAATTATCAAGGTCGTTGAAAAGAAAAATGGGAAATATTTGCAGCCCGGAGGAGCCCAAAGAACTATAACAACGAAATATAATGTAGTATCCTAACAGGGATCCTGGAACACAAGAAGGATATTATGTAAAAACTAAAGAATTTTGAGTAAAGTTAACAATGATGTACCAATGATGGTTCATTAGTCATGACAAATATACTATACTAATGTAAGTTGTTAACAATAGGGGGTGTTGGATATTGAGTTTATGGGGACTCTCTGTACTATCTTCACATAAATCTTTCCTTTAAATATAAAATTACAGTGAAAGTTAATTTTATTTTATTATTTATTCTTAATGGAGAAAACTTGGAAAGCACAGACTAGCATGTTTCTTTATCTGCTTCATTCTTCCTCATATGCTACTTTTGCTGCCTAATTTACATGTTTTTTTGGAATCCTACCTAATTAGTTAAGGCTCCTTGGAGCCACACTGTTTTATTTTGCTGATTTTATACTTTTCTTCTTTATGGGATCAGTATATAATTTACTTATAAATTTAAGGCAATTTACTTCTTGGAGTCTTTACCACCAAACTTCTGGAAATGTGATTTATGTGTCCGTCTGGTAGGCTTTTTCCTTTCTGGTTGAGCTATGAGGTGGCTAGGAGTGCAAGCTTTATAAAACACACTAAGAAATGAAGCACTGTCATGTTTTAAAACTTCTTAAACATACTAACTATGTATATTGTGCACAGGGTATACTGAGCAGAGTAAAATGTAATATAAACTAAGATAAAATAAATAATATAGCTGTTTCCATCACTTCTATTCTGCCATGTGACTCTTGATAAGAGTTAAATGTTGTATCCTTTTGACAAGAGTTGAGGACAACAGTTTCTAGCTTCTTGTATTTATATAAGGAATTTTTATGTCTGTATTTATTTAAAAGGTTAAATACTTCAGCAGGTCATTACCAGATTTTTTTTTTTTGCATAAGCAGATTTTAACCTGTTTTTGTGGCAGGCAATATCTCCTAGTAATATTCTGTGTGCTCCAGTCATGAAATATGTCCTAGGAAAACCCCATCCATGTTTTCTTGTTTTTGGAGGGGGGAACTTGACCACTGAGCTACATCCCCAGCCTTATTTTTGCATTTTCTTTAGAGACAGAGTCTCACTGAGTTGTTTAACACTTTGTATATACTGAGACTGGCTTTGAACTCGTGATCCTCCTACCTCAGCCTCTTGAGCTGCTGGGATCACAGGTGTAATTACAATTACACCATTGCACTGGGCTCCATCCATGTCTTGATTGGTGGAGGGTTGTGCAGTTTTATCACTGAAAAATGTCACTGAGATTGCAAAGTTCAGACAATTAAGATGGTGCTGTTTTTCTAATCTTGTATTTAATATGAGACATCATAATTTATATTATAAACAAAAGTAAATCAAGGAAAAGACATAAGGCTCATGCACTAGAGTAGGACAGATGATAGCAGGTGAAACTGAAATGCTGAAGAAATATGAAGAAATGTGTTGATTCAATATCAAAAAGTTTCTTTGTTATTGAAAACAGTAAGCCTAGTGATTTCCAAAAAGAAATAGCAGGGTTCTTATCAAGTGACTGATGATGTGTAATAAAAGTTTGGAGTTATGCATTTGTCTACCAAGACATGTGTGTAACCCACAAAATGACAAGGCAGTTTAGGGTCATAACTGTAAGCCCCTAAAATAATAACAATAGAAAGAAAAAGAAACCAAAGAAACAGTTTTGGTGCCAACGGCTCATGGAGAAACATGACTGAAATTAGATAAAAGCATCAGCAGTGCCTCTGGTCTGGACAGCAAGCAATTTTGCTCTGTTGGATGAATAATGGAAGAATAGTAGCACTAGAGTCATTCACAGATAGGGTACCAGTGGACATTCCTCCCATGTTCTTAAAAAGTTGAGTTTTCTAAAGTTAATGAGCAGAACACGCAGACCCAATTGAGTTTTTAGTACCTGGATGGATATGACCTACTAGTCAATTCTTTTAATCTCTGCTGATCAACATATATCAGCCAATGGTGTTCTGACAAAATATTGCTTCTGAGGAGTGATACCTAATGATACCATGAATCATTTGTACTTGTTATGTCTGGCTCCTGTCTGCTGTTGTGATCACTTGATAATCACTCAGACCCTATTATACAACACCCTACTCTATTGATAATATATTGTCTATTTGCCCCAAGAATACTATAATAATTGATATTTCCATGCCTTTTCATGTGCTTTTTTGATGCCTGAATTTCCCTCATCTCTGTTTAGCTATATTTTTTTCAAGAATCAACAGAATACGGGGTAAAATTGGGAGTTCATAACCCACTTGAATCAAACTGTGAAATATGATGTATTAAGAACTATGTAATGTTTTGAATGACCAACAATAAAAAAAAGACTTAACCGAAAAAAAAAAGAATCAACAGAAGTAGTATTCTTGATCACATGTTCTTAACTGTCCTACAATGCATAACAGATATATAGTTGTAAACTTCCAACTATTTTATAAACTCCTCTACCAGACAAAGACCTCTGTATCAATTGGAATGACAATATCATTGGATAAGCTCTCATTATATGTTCATTGATTTGAATTTAAATATGTAGGGTAACTCCCAAAGATTTTTTTTCTTTTTGGGGAACATTCCACTGTACATAGTAAGTAGTCAATATAAATACCTACAGAGCTCTAGTGAATTATATTTGATGTCCCAAAGACACATTATATGGCTGTAATTATATATTCAGGACTATCTGTCCATTTATTGACTCCCCCATCTAGTTTTGTATGGTATTAGAAGATAGAAATTAAGTGTATGAGATCTGGAGACAGATTTCTGGCTTCAATTTTTCCTCACAAATGCTTTCTGCGATTTTGTTTCCTCATCTTCAAAATGAAGGTATTAATAGCATCTAGTTTATATTTAGTTATATATTATAAACTATTGTAAGTTGCATGCTTACAATTATTACAAAAAGTTTTCATGGAAAGTATCCTATTGTTGAAACTTGAGCTTGTAAATCAAACATTATATACCTAATATACACTTTATGGTACTTGGCAAGCACTTAGCAAAAATATACTGCATGTAAATGCTCAATTAATAGTCATTACCCACTTCTTTACTCCCTATTATTCTAGGATAACTAACATGAACTTCTGGTACAATGACATTAAACCCTCTGTGATAGAAATGTCACCAAATGGAAATATAGCACCTGTTTTCCAACAACAAAATATATGAATCCATGATTTACTCCCTAACACTACATATTTGAATGGAATAAAGACAGTGGTAACTGGGGCTATTTTTCTTAAGTCAGGAACATTCCAAATACACCTTTGTTACTAGACCATTTTTTTGAATTTCATACATCAAAACTTACTCTCTTCTGAACATTGACTGTGATATCCTTACACATACCAATCCTGTAACAAATAGCTTGGGATGAAATAGTAACTTCCTATTTGAATGTTATTAATTTAGGGAGAGTGCAGTATACTAACTACAGAAGGAAGAGGGTGAAAGTTGGGAAAAATATGAGTCCTGTTTAAAATAATCTAGTCCTTAAATCTCATCATACACAGGTAAAATAAGGTAATTAACATAAGCATGTAAATATGAAACAAAGTAAGATGTTAATAATATAAACTATATTCACAAGAATACCATTAATATGATTTAGAAAATAATAATAAATTGGTGAAATATTAGGTATTGATTTCCTGTGAAAAATGTGTAACCTTTCACCCCTCAAACATAATTTAAATAAAAATAAAACCAAATCCAACATAGAAATAGTTTATATCTTGTATAATTGAAGATAGCTTAAAATGTAGGCTGATTAGCTCTTCAATTAATGAAGTCAAGGTCAGAGTGATCATCAGAAGCATAATTTGTAAGAGGTGGAGATTTAACTACTGTTACTTTTGTGCAAAATAGTATAAAATTGTAACCTAAAAAGGAAACATATCAGGTACATACCAGTAATATTTAATTGAGTTAGGTATAGAAAATAAAGTTCAAAGATGTATCCTGATAGCACATATAGTCAAGAAGAATAATGTATTTTATGAATTTCCACATCCAGATATGATTAAGTGATAGGGCTAATGGTCTATATATCTGTGTCATATATTTTGGATACTATCCTTGATATTGTTTTAGAGTCTGACCTGTGACATAGATGATTTTAAGTTTTACAGTAATTAAAATGAATTCCTGTGCCTAATTACCATTTTTAATACTACAGAAAAATAAGTTAATGAAGGACAAAAATGGTTGTTTTGAAATGTCCTTTACTTCACTTAACAATAAGATTTTGTTTTAAAAGACATGACTATATTTAATCTGCTAAATTCTATATTCTAAGCTATTAATATTATTGTTTATGAATTTTCTCCCCTGAGCCCATACACCATGCCATATTAACCTTTAATGAAATAAGCACAACATTGTATGTTGGTTTTATGAATGACTGTAGTTAATAAACAATGCATTATTTACTTCAAAGGAAGTTATTGTCTAGAAAGAGAATTGTGAAATAGAAAGAATAGGTCATTTCAAAGTTCTCTTCAGCTACAACTTGTTCAACCCATGTGTTCTCCTCTGACCTCTTGAGTGTTTGAAGAAAACTTGAATTGTTGAAGAACATTTTATCATCAAACAGTATATTGTATTAGGAATAAAATACCAAATAGCAAAGTTAATACAATGAAATACAAGATAAGTTGAAAAATAGTATAATAAAATAATCTGACTTTAGAAATTATAAAAAAAGAAAATCTAACAGGTACTGAATCACAGTTTCTAAATTTTCAATTTAAACTTGAGACATTGTCCATGAAAAGTAACTATGTCACAGACAGAATAACAGGGGAAACAAGATGTAAGTGATGAAACAATCTCCTCTTTAATACAAACTTTTGAATAAAATAAAAACATAATTCATGAAATAAAGTGTATATATTTTATACTGTTAAAAACATCTCAGCAGAAATTACACACAATTTTCAGTTCACTTTTTAATAGTCTTTGATATCTCTTTCTAAATAGTGATTGCAGTGATAATATTATACTTAAAAAGATGATCTGTGAATCTTCCAGTGATGGAGGTATTTTACTTGACCATTTTTATTTTAATATTATTTCAATTTATGGAAAAGTCACAAGATATTTTTCTAAGAGTTCAATAAACCTTTTATCCAAATCTATTACCTTTATTTCGTCTCCACTTATACATATATACCTTTTGAAATAGTTTGAGACACTGTTCTTTGTTAGCCTAAACATTTTAGTGTGTATTCTGAAAAGCAAAGATATTCTATTAAACAATGGGGAGATAATCAAAACCATAGAATTACACAATATTACAATACTATTATTTAATCCAGAGCTGACATTCAAATTTTTTGAATTGAAGCAGAAATGCAATTTTATCAATGTTTCCCAGACAAGGTATAATCTGATATGACAGATTGTTACATTTTTTAAAATTCTTTAATGTGGAAGATATTCTCTGAATTCTTTGATTTTTTGACCTTGACATTTGAAGAGTTTATGTCATAAAACATTGTTTTGATAGTCTAATATTTCCTCATGATTAGATTTAGATTCTCTATCTCTGTCCAAAATAAAGCAGATGTGATGCTCTCTTTGGGGCACAAGACCCAACATTTGATCAGCTACATTCATTAGGTTTTTCCCATCATAAAGTTACTGTTTCTTTTTTGAAATTAATACATAAGATAAATGTGCATATTGTGAGTATAATTTGTGATGAGACACTCTTTGTCTATGGAACTATTCGGGTCCTCACCAAAATTTTAGCCACTACTTCTATCATCCATTGATGATTTTCCAATTCCTAGAATTCTGCTGTATAGAACTTTTCCTATTTACCCATATTTTATGCAGTTAACTTACACACTCTTATTTTTTCTCAAGTATTTATAACTCATTATTATCATTATTTTTTTACTTTATCTATTTATTTAAAATGTTCCAGATTTTACCAAGCCCTATTCCCTTCAAGTTAGCTCCTATATCATTTTGTCATATCACCAATATTCTCTTTGCATCTGATGTAATTGGTATTACTTGAAGATGTTCCACATACATCTTATATATTTTCTGCCAAAGACCTGGGTTTCAACCATTTTCCAAGGGTTCTGTTTCCTTTTAGTTGGAAATTATATTTACAGAACAGGATCTATTCACCAGTTTACTTGATTGTTGTTATTGTCGCTATTAGTTGACAGAGTTAAGGGGTGTGTGTGTGTGTGTGTGTGTGTGTGTGTGTGTGTATGTCTAAGTAACATAGGTAAATATATTTTATGTGTAATTTAAAAATATATAATGTACTCACACATATGAAAATAGGAATGTTATATATTTTGAATATATATGGGATTAGTTTATAAATTTCAATTGCATTTCATTGGTACAGTGTACACTGGATCTCTTCCTACTTTTATAACTTGCTTCCTCAGTAGATGCCTGCTTTCCATTATTCTCAACATAGTTATTAATTTAATATTTAAATACATAGAAAGTGCTTTCAGAATTGCTAGTCCATACTGCTGTGGAAAGCAAGCTTCAGGAAAAGAATTCAAGATTCATTTTAATTTTTAGGTAATATATGTATAGAGTGAAATTCACAAATCTTTAGTGAAAAATCCTGAGAATCTTGATAATAGATTCACTCATGAAACATTTAGACCCATCAAAATTTAGAATATTTTTGTTCATATAGTATAGTGAAATAACAGTATGAACTCTTTGGTGTTTGATTTCTTTGATGCAGTATAATGCTGGTGAAATTTGTCCATATTGTTGCATGTATTAGGAGTTTGTTCCATTTTATTGCTGATTAGTATTCCTTTGTATAATGTACAACTAATTTATTCATTCTCCTCTTAATGAACATGTGGGTTGTTTTCAGCATTTGGCTTTTATGAATAAAAATGCCAAAATCATTATTTTAAAAGTCCTTTTGAAGACATATGTTTCTAGATCTATTGGAAAACACCTAAGAGTGGAGTTACTAGGTCATATGGTAGGTATAAATTTAACTTTGTAAGAAACTGCTACAATTTTTTCCTAAATGGTCTTATCATTTGTATATTCAGCAGCAGTGTGTAAGTATTCCATTTGCTTCGAATCGTCACTGACATTTGGTATTTTCATTTTTTAAATTTCAGGATTTGAGTGGCTGTATAGGAGCATCCCATAATGGCTATAATTTGTTTTTCCCAAATGTACTAGTTATTCTTATTCATTTTATTTTTCTCATAGTAAATGTCAAAAGAAATATTTGCCTACCTCCACTGTGCAGGTTAATCTTCTTTGTTTGCCTTAAGAACCATTATGATTTTAGCATTGGCATTTAGGTTGTGATACCTCTCAAATTAATTTTTGTGTTTGGTGTTGGGTAGAGTTCAACCTTCATGTTTTTCCATATGGATATTCAGTTGATCTAGCTTCATTTGTTAAAGAGACTTTCCCCAATGATTTTCTTTGATGCTTTTGTGGAAATTCAATTGTGCTGTATAAGTGTGGGTCTATTTCTGGACTCTCTTGTGTATTTCATTGATGCAATTATCTATCATTAAAGAGAATCCAAGCAGTCTTAATTACTATAGCTTTAGAGTAATTCTTGAAATTGGATGGTTAAGTCCTCCCCTTATTTTTCCCCCAAGAATTTTTGGCTATGTTAGGATTTTGCATTTCCAAATAAATTTGAATCAGCTTTTATATTTCTTCAAGAAAAGCCTGTTGTCATTTGCATTGGGACTGTGTTCAATCTATAGATTAGTTGGAGGAAGTTGAAGAATTAAGATCCTAACAATTTTGAACCCTTTAATCCACAAACATAGTTTTTGTCTCCATTGATTTAAGATTTTGGTTAATTTCTCTTAACAATGTTTTGTAGTTTTCAATGTAATTTTTTGTTATATTTGTTACTGTTTCATGTTTTTAAACACCATTGTTCACAAGATTGATTTTTTTTAATCTACGTTCTAGTTTTAGGCTGCTAGTATATTATCTTAAAATCTTCAACTGTGTTAAATTTCTGTTAGTTCAAGCAGTTGTAAAAATTCCTTGTGATTTGCTTTGTAAATATAGTAGAGACCAATTTAATTTTTTAGACAAGTAGAGACCAATTTAATTTTTTTCTAATCTCTTTTCTTCTTGCCTCTTTGGCTTGATGTGAAATAGTAATGGCAAAAGCAGACATCTTTTTGTTTTCAGCAATTTTATACAAAACAATTCAGTGTTCCACTATTATATATGATGCTAGCTGTAGGTATTTGGGGTATGCTCTTATAAGATTAAAAAAAAATACATGCTCTACACCTATTAAAGGATTCCAAGCTATTTCTCCTTTAGTCTGTTAATATAGTGAATTATAATAATTGATTTTCAAATGTTAAAACAACTTTGCATTCCTTGAAGAAATCACATTTGCTCAGTATATATTATCCTTTTTATATATTGCAGGATTCATTTTGCTAACATTTTGTTAGGAATTTTTACATGTTTATTCATGAGGGTTATTAGTCTTTCTTTTTTTTAAGTCTTCTTTGTCAGTGTTTGAGTAATGTTGGTTTCATAAAATAAGCTTAGATATGTTCTCTCCATCTCAATTTTTGGAAAATTTAGTATGAGATTGGTATTTTTTAACTTAGTAGAATTTGGATTAGACAGTAAAACCACACAACCCTTGAGTTTTCTTTACCAGAAAGTATTAGTTTATTTTTATTTTTAAAAATAAAATGTTTGACTGTTTACTAGTTATGTGGGATATTCAGATTTTCTATTTCATCTTATATTAATTTTGGCAACAATGTTTCTCAGGATTCATTCATTTACTCTAAGCTGTAAAATGTTTTAAATGAAGCTATAAATAATATTCTTATTTTTCTGCCATTATCTGTAATCCAATTCCTCTTTCTTACATTATCTTAAGTAATTCCAATTTTTAATTTTTTTCTTTATTAGTCTTTCTAACATCAATTTTATTATTTTTAGAGGATCAATTTGGGTTTTGTTAATTTTCTCCATTTTGTTGATTTCTCTTTTCATTATTTTATTTATCCATATATTTTATATCTAATTTGTATATTTTTAAAAATATTACAACAAAAAATAAGTCATTTATTTAAATATTTAATCTCTTCTTATATAAGCATTTAAGCACGGTCTTAGGTACTCTTTTAAAAGTTGATACACTGTATTTCACCATCATTCATGTCAAGATATACTCTAATTTTCTTAGTGATTGGACTTTGACCAGTGGATTATTTAGAGGTGGATTATTTAAATCCAAATATTTGGACATTTCTAGATAATTATTGTCATTGATTCTTATTTTTTATTCATTTTTAAAAATATTTATTTCATAGTTTTAGGTGTACACAATATCTTTATTTTATTTTTATATGATGCTGAGGATCCAACTCAGTGCCTCACACATGCTAGGCAGCACACTACCTCTGAGCCACAACCCCAGCCCAAGCCACACTTTTTTTTTTACTATTTTTTTAATTTATATATGACAGCAGAATGCATTACAATTCTTATTATGCATATAGAACACAACTTTTCATATCTCTTGTTATATACAAAGTATATTCACAATAATTCATGTCTTCATATATGTACTTTGGATAATAATGTCTGTCAAATTCCACCATCATTTCTACCCCATGCCCCCTCCCTTCCCTTCCCACCCTTCCGCCCTGTCTAGAGTTCATCTATTCCTCTCATGCTCCCCCTCCCTACCTCACTATGAATCAGCCTCCTTGTCATTGAATTTTAATATAAATTTGTTATTCCATAGAGTATGGTCTCTCTTAGGCTATACTCTCCTAGGAAATATTTCATAGGCACTTAGAAGTCTTCATATTCTATAGCCATTATGTGAGTATTCTGTAAAATCCAAGAAGGACAAGATTGTAGCTACAAATTGGCATGTTTCATATCCTCCATAAACACATAGTCTGAATGAAACTGTTTAAAATAGTTTCAATGCACCTGCATTTTTACTGCAACCCATCATATGAGACCAAGTGTAGAGACTTGTGGTGTCCTATCAGTGCTCAAAAAGTCTTACATTTTAGAGCATTTCAGATTTCATTTTCAAATTAAGGATGCTCAATCTGTAGTAGTTTTCAGATTTTTCTATGCAAAATTTTTGGTCTAGCTTTTCTTTCAATATTATAAAAGGGGCATTGAATTTTACTTATATTATTTGATTTGCCTTACTCCCTTTAGTTCTGTCAATTTTCTTTTATGTATCTTGTATGAAGCACATTACTTATTGTTGTGTCCACCTGTATGCACCCTTTAAAAATTAACCTCTCTGCTCTAGTAATAAGCCTTATTTTAAAGTCTATCTTTTGGTTTTCTTGATGCTTACAATTTGTATGATAATTTTTTTATTCTTTTATTGTCAAACTATATGTGCTTTATACTTTAAATCTTACATCTTCCAATAATAATAGCAATACAGTGAGTCATGCTTTTTTATATAGTTTATAAATTCTGCCTGTTAATTCAGTGTTATTTCTTGAATTTATCCTTGTTATTTCGTTATGCATTTTGTATTTTCCCAGTTTTTTAATGCGTCTTTTTTCTACTTTGATTTATTTCATTTTATAAATACTTTTTATCTTATTTTCTCAATTGACTTTGTAGACATAACACTGCATTTTGTTTTTTAAGTGATTATTTTATGGGTCACAACCTTTTTAAATTACAATATATTTAGGGTTGATATTGTACCACTCTTGGGGTTCTTATTGTACTCATATACAAATTTTGAACAAGAGAGCTTTGTTTACCCCTATTTTTGTGCTATTTTTCTTATATACATTACCTCTGCGTACACTATAAAGTTTATGATACAATGTTCTGTATTTTATTTCGAATATAATTTTGCAATTAAGACCAAATTTTATTTTTAAAATTTCAGGAGAAAATATGGTATTTGTCTTATATTTCCTATTTTTGGTATCTTTCATTCCTAATTATAGAGTTTCCTTCCTGTGTCAATTTTCCTCAGCTTGTTGAACTTCCTGTAACATTTATGTAGAGTAGAACTACTTGCAATGAATGATCTTAAGTTTTGTTTCCTTGAACATATCTTTACTTTTCCTTTGCTTTTAAACAACATTGTCATTGTATTCAGAATTTTGAGTTGTTAGTTATGCTGTTGAAAGATGTTTCATTGTCTTTTTCCCCTTTAATTTTTCTGACTAAAACCTAATGTTTTTTATATGATGGTTCCTTTAATAGAATGTGTTAGTTTCTCTGAATATTTCCAAGATTTTCAATTTATCTTTCATTTAAATCTGTTGTTAATGTTACCAAATTATTATTCTTCATAAATGTGATGAAACTTCTTGGTCTACAAGGAAATTAATTTTTTGCCAAATTGGAAAATTTTGGATAATTGATTTTTTTCAACCATTTTTTTCTCTACTTATCCAGACATTAATTGCAGATGTTACATTGCGTGATATTGTCCCAGGTCATTAAGACATTGTTTTTACTTTTTTTCCTATATTTTGCCCAAGTTGGATAATTTGTATTGGTTTCTTTTAAATTCACTAGCCACTTTTTCTGTCATCTCAAATTTACTGTAAAATCCTTTAAGTGGGCCTATCACTTAATGCTTACAACTTCATTTAATTCTTTTTTATATTTCCCATATCCCTGGCAAAATTCCACATTTTGTTTATTCATTATGATCACATTTACTTTTAAATTACTGATTTTAGGCCTTAATGTGATTTTTAACACTCCCTTTAACATAATTTTATTGTTATAGTTTTCATTTACTCGTATTATTTATTTTGTCTTTGAAATTTCAATGCTTAGGTTGTGTCAGAGCCATTCTATTAAGTATGTTTTTTTTACTAGAGAAAGGATGATTTTTTTATTAGTTCATTGAAATTATACATACTAGTTGAGTTCATTTTGATTTATTTATAAATGCATATAACATAATTTGCTTCATTTCAATCTCCAGATTTTCCCTTTTTCTTCTCTTCCTCCTCCCTGTTTCCCTTTCTCTACTCCATTTGTCTTCTATTTATTGATTTTTAAATTGATGCATTATAGATATACATAAAAGTGGAATTTATTGTGATATATTCATACATGCATATCGCGTAATCTCGTCAATTTCATTTCACATTTCCTTTCTTTCCTACCCTTCTACCTTCTCACTTGATCTCCTTCCTCCACTTACTTCACTGTTCTCACTTCCTTTTTCAAAAGATCCTCCTTTTTAAAATTCCTTATTTCCCTCTAATTTCTGCGTCTGAGAGAAAAACATCATGGCTTTCTGAGTCTGGCTTATTTCACCTTTTATGATATTCTCCAGTTCTGTCTATTTACCAGCAAATGACAATTTCATTCTTCTTTAAGGCAAGTAAAACTCTATTGTGTGTATATACCACATTCTCTCTATCAATTTTTCTGTTGATGAGCCCCTAGTCCTGTTCTAAAACTTGGCTATTATGAATTGCTCTGCTATGAACATTGGTGGTATCGTTTAGATGAAGTGTCCTCCAGAAGCTCATGTATGAGAAAATGCAAGAAAGGTTAGATGTGAAAGGATTGAGTTGTGAGAGCCTTAACCTAATCTGTGCATTAATCCTCTGATAGGGATCACCTGGGTGGTAACTGTAGGCAAGTAGGGTGTGGCTGGGGAAGGCTGGTCATTGGGGGCATGTCTTTGGGGTATATAATTGTTTTGTACGGTGAGGGGAGTGTTCTCTCTCTCTCTCTCCCTGTTTCCTGGTTTCAAGTTCTGAGTTGCTTTCTGCTGCCACACATTGGGCCCAGAGCAATGGAATCAGCTGTCCATGGACTGAGACATCTGAAACCATGAGCACAAAATAAATTTTCCTCCTCTAAAATTATTCTTGTCATCTTTTGGTCACAGCAGCGAAAAAGCTAAGTAAAACAATTGGTATGCATGTATTACTATAGTATGTTGATTTTAGTTCTTTTGAATAAATACCAAGATGTGAAACTTCTGGGTTCTATTGGTTCCATTCTTGTTGATTCCATTTTAACTGGAGTGATCTCAGTGTAGGCTTTTTGGGTTTTTTGTTTTTGTTTTTTGCACTGTTGGGGATCGAATCCAGGGCCTCATACATGCTATGCAAGCACACTAGGTGAACATGATACCACTGGGCTACGTCTTCAGGCCTTCAGTGTCATTTTGATTGTAATTTCCCTGATTGCTAAGGGTGCTTAAAATGTTTTCATATATTTGTTGGCCATTTGTACTTATTCTTTTGAGGATTGTGTGTTTAGGTCATTTGGGAGAAAAATCTTTGCCAGCTACTCTTCCAACAGGGGATTGATATCCAGAATATATAAAGAATTCACAAAACTTAATACCTCAAAACCAAATAGCCTAATTAATAAATGAGCAAGTGAACTAAACAGACATTTCTTAAATTTAATTTTGTTTTTTTGAGTTATTAGTGATTTCTTCCTATTGTTTGCTGGACAATATGAACTTTATAAAGCCCAAACTCTGTATTTTGTCTTCTTCTTTTAGCAGATGCTATTTTGTTTTGTTTTCTACTTAATTTAATGAGGATCAGTTTGATTCACTAGTGTTTTGTCTTTTTGTGTTCTTAGGTTGTGTCTACAGTAGTACTTACTTTAGGGCTAGAATAGCTTTTCAAAAGAGAAATCTCTCTGGGTTGTCAGCTGAGGGCCTCCCATCTTTATGGAGGTCTCTTCACTCTAGCTAGTTAAAAAACTTCCTGGCACTGTGAAGTCTTTAGGCTTCATTCAATTCACAGGTCTTCAGCAGGTGCTTTGTATAGATCTTGTAAAATTGTACCTTACCTATATTCAGCACTGTCTTCAGTTAAACATTTGATGAAATTTTAATGCAGATTTTTGTAACTCTATTCCTGTATGGCTCAATTTTTTCTAATACCCTATCCTGCACAAGCCAACAGTCTGAAAGTCCTGCCTCAGCAACTCAAGTGAAAACACAGTGCTTCTGTGATTTGTTTAAATTCTTTTCCACCCAAAGGTCCTGATGGTGCCTAGACTGGGCTAAGATGTAAAACCAGAGCAACTGTGGTTCTCAACTCATACACTTCCCATTTCTCAGAGATCAGAGTCCCATGCTATATTGTTAACCAACATCTGAAATTTATTTTATTATATATTGTTCAGTTTTATTTTTATTTACACCATGGGCCCAGCTCTTATTGTTACTCTTTTATGGCCAGTGTAGGAAATCATAGTTCTCCTGGCCATCAAATATATTTTAACTGGAAATTCGTGTAAATTTCAATAAGACATTAAAGTTTAATGATAAAAATGAAGGAATATTAAAGAAAAAGCTTAAAATATAAATAAAGTAAGTACCCAGAATCACAGGTCTGTAACAACTTGGAAATTTTACTAGTGATGGCACTGATTACTGTGTCCTAAGCTGAGCTTTTTAGTGAGCTCTTTTCAGCTTACTAGGTATCTAATATGTTATGCACAGATCCTTTTAAAATAATTTTCTTTTCATATATTTTTAAATTAAATTTAATCCATCCATTATTTATTTCACCAATAGTGTTATGTGTGATATGAGATAGCTACACATATATTTTAGATTTTTTGGCATATCTCAATTTTTTACTCAAATAGACAATGGAATGTGTTATTTGAGTATCCATTCTTTCCCATCCAAATTTGAAATAATTAACTCAAGATATACTTTTTAGGTACTTGCTATGTTCCAAGAACTTTTCAAATATTATCAGTGAATGATTACTGAAAATAATGCATATCATTTTATTCTAATCAAAGGAAATAGACCATAGACAAGGTACAAAGTAATTTATTAAATGACAAAATAAGAAAATGAAGGTGAGCCATAATATTAGATAGTGTGGTTAGAATAATCTTCTTTAAGTATATGACATTTGGAACAGGCATAATGGAGCATACCTGTATTCCCAGAGACTTGGGAGTCTGAGGTAGGGGGATTGCAAGTTTAACGCCAGCCTGGATAACTTAGCCAGATTTTGTCTCAAAATAAAAATAAAAAGGGCTGGGAAAGTAGCTTAGTGGTAAAGCATCCCTGGGTTGAATTCCAGGAAAGAAAAAATAAATAAAACTTGGGTCCATGTCTGAATTTACTGGTCCATAAACAACCTATTCTTATATCAGTTCCTCCTATTTGAATTAATTTAGATGTAAAATATAAGTGTGATATCCAGTCATGTAAATATCCCTTTATAATTGTATTCTTGTTCAAGCATTTATTGGCCATAATTACTCATTTCTTACTTTGAGATGATTTTCAGAATCACAATAAAGATGTAAGATTTGCTTTGGATAATAATTCAAATTTCAAGTAGGTAAAACAATGAAAATATTTATATATTTTATGATTTCACATTATGTTAAAAGATTATATATCCTTCTCTATCTTGCTTACTGTAATCTTTTGTTTGTTCTGATTTAGTCAAGAATATATTAAACAGATGCCAATTATGTCAGATATCTTTTCAATATATACTGAGATTATTATAACATATTATTGGTAATATTTTTGAAAAATGCATTTTGGAAGTTAACTAAAAATGATATATTTTTTTAATTATATAATTTTGTAGTTATTGGCTTACATTTGATTTATGATTTTTAATTACTTATATAAAACATATAGGTTATTTTGTGCAATTTTTATAAATTTATGGTATCATTATATTAATTTTCTTCCATGTTTTACTATGCTACTAACAAGAAAATATATTGCTTTCTCTATTTGAAAAATTGAAGAGGCTTCTATATTGTTTTAGAGGAAAAGTTAATTATTTAATTTTTTTTCTGCTTTTTTTAAGAGTTTTTTTAAAGTCAAGTATGACTGTTTTACTCTTGTTTTCTAGAGCTCAATTTATAAATTATTCATTTCCATATTTTTATTTAATGAAATATTCCAAGTTACAGCTTTTCACTTGAGTGAACTTCGTAAATATTCTCTAAGTTTTGACGAGTAGCTTATATATATCTTTTTTTTTTTTTAAGAGTTTTGAAATGCAGTGTCCATTGGGACACCCTACTTGCATGGGAGGAGGGTATTCCAGAAAATTGTTTCACTGTACTTAGCTGCCATGAACTCAGAGAGTGTTGTAACTGTCATCCCAGGATATTTGGCTACTGCTCAATGTGGTTGCAGACTTTGGCATCAACCAATGGTGCTGTTTCTGCAGGAAACAGGATGCTAGGTTAATGGATCATGGATGCTTCCACTGAAATCTCAAAGAAAGCTGGAGGCCAGGCCACAAACATGTAGCAGGATTGGAATCCCTGCAGACAGCCCCTACGATGATGATGCACAGAGAAGTGAGAAGGAAGCTGAATTGTAGAGGAGACCCATGAGATTAAGAGATGCCAGTAATATGGCACTTCTGCCTGACAAAGCTGCAAAAATCCGCCAGAAAAAAATCTAAGAGAGGCCACGTAGGCTGCAACCAGCAAGGGCATGAGGGACAGAGATACAGAAGTCCTTTGGAGAGAACATTACAATTCAATGTACCCAGGTGTTAGACTTGGAGCTATAGGACTTGTTGGCACAGAATGATTTCAGTCTTCTTTATTCTATCCCTTCTTTCCATGCCCCTATATTTTGCTTTAATTGGAGAGGTTTACGATATGCCACTATATACTGAATACATGTAACCTGCTTTTGATTTTCATGGGAAAGAAGAGCTAAGACTATTCTACACTCTCAGAAGAGATTTTGGACTTAGACTTTTGGTAATGCTGGAAGTGTTAAAACTGTGGGGACTCTTGAAAATGAAGTAAATATATTTTGATTTTGTGAAGTGGGCATGAGCTTTTGGGAGCAAGTGATTGAATGCTAAAGTTTAGATATAAGAATTCTAATGTGGAAGACAATGCAAGAATCTTCAAAGGTGAATGATTAGATTATAAAGGTCTGACCTAAACAATGGATTAATTCTGTGATATGGATTAGCTGGGTAATAACCGGTATGTGGGTAGGGTTTGGCTGGACGAGTTAGGTCATTGGGCCATGAATTTAGGGTTTATATTTTGTCCTTTGTGAGCAGAAGCCCCCTTTTGCTTCTTGTTGCCATGTCCTGAGCTGCTTTCCATGCTGTTCTGCCATGATGTTCTGCCTCACCTCAGGCCTAGAGCTGGGGAGTTTGCTAACCACAGGCTGAAACTCTGAAACTATGAGCCAAATAACTTTTTCCTCTTAAAAAAATAAAATTTTGAATTATATTTTTCTTTTATTTTTAAAGAGTTTTATAATGAATAATATAAAAATATGTGTTAAGTGTTTTTTGGGCATTTAAATTTTTTATATGGGTTCTTTGAGTCACAGAATTGGATCTGGATTCTACACAGCAGGATTTGCAGTTCAATGTGTGGCCTAAATCAGTTTTGTTAGTATTCTACTGTTTGTGTAAGACATGTTATTTTTTATAGATGAAAATCATTTTATATTAATATTAATTTTTAGATTATTCAGATGTTTAATATTCTTGTTTCTTTTACTTAATGTCTGATTAATATAAAGTCTAATTTAAGGAAAAATAATTTAAATCTGCATAGGCATAATGTATAGTTTTAAACAAAAAATAGAATATCAACAAATCCAATTAGCCAAAATATTAACAAATTAGCCAAAATCTCAAATTCTACAAAGGGGAACACATAGAATTACTTATTTTGTTAAAAAATGGGGTTTTGATTATCTACATTATTTTCTTAATTTAAATTTTATCTGATATTAATATTGTGAGGGCTGGTTTTGTTGTATTTATGAAATAATTTAAATCAGTTTATCTCAACACTTTTTATTGTTTTAGATGATTCCTTCATTTCTTCATGATAGAATTTATTTCTTTTTACACTGTTTGAAAATCTTTATCAACAATATAACTCTTAATTTATATTGTCATAATCAATATATTTGATCCTGAGAATGTGCCTATTTTGTATCTTTTTTTATTCTTTCTTGTTTTCTTTTCCCTTATCTTTCTGCATATTTTGAAGTTATTTTCTGATTCCTCTATTAATTTTGTTTCATTATAAAGCAATTCCTTTGTTTTTTCTATGTAAACTATTTATTTATTTTCTAATTACTGGCTTATAAGTATAAATTTTGCTTTTTATTTTTCTAATCTTTACCTTTAAGCACATATTAAATTTGCTACTTCCACATGAAATAAAGTACATAAAAGAAAATATATAAATTGCATTAAAGATAACATAAACATAAACTTCGTTTCAACCTAATATTGAGAGATGACCCTAAAAAAAGCAGCTGGGGAGAATTCGTAAACCATGGTCAATATCACTAGCTAAGGCTGCTGCCTATTTGAATATGTCCTCTAGTCCACTTTTGGTAGTAAGAATAACATTTCCTCACTTCCCACCCCCAGAAAAATCATGAGTATATTCTAATTCTCAGAACCTGTGACTGTGTTAGATTACATGGCAAAGGTAGAATTAAGGTTGCTAATCAACTGATCTTAATAGGGAGGTTATCCTACATTATTTAAGTGGACTCAATCTTATCACAAAATTTCTTAAAAATGGAAAAGGAAAGTAGCAGAGATGGTAGTTAGATGGTAGTTAGAGGAGGAATCATCACAACATTACTGCTTGACAATGGAAAAGGGCCATGCTAGAAAGAATGAGGAAGCAAATTCTTACTAAAAGCAACAGCTTACTAACACCCTCTACCCAGTGGAATCATATAGTTTCTGAGTTACAGAATGGTCAAATTATATGTTTGTGGCTTCATTGTCACTATGTTTTTAGTGTTTGCATATAGCAGCCATAGAAACAATATAACATGGTACTGGAAAAATTAGATACAAATGACATAATTCAAAAAAATAAATAAATAAACAAAATTCAAAGGAAAATTGATCAAAAAAAAAAAACAGGAAAAAATATGAAGAATACAAACACAAAGGAATTGCTTTATAAAAAAAACAAAATTAATAGAGAAATCAGAAAATAACTTAAAATATGCAGAAAGATAAGGGAGGAAATAACATTTATGAGAGAATAATAGCTCATTATAATGAAAAAAGTTTTTAAGATTAAAATTATAATCACTGTTATAGACTAAGGATTCCACATTGGAGAAAAAGCGAGCTAGTGAGCTAAGGTGTGGAACTATGGAATTATGGAACTATTTAATTATGGAAAAATATGATGAAAAGGCCTTAGAAAGATGAAACAATTGCATAAAATGGAGGAAACTTTTTTTAATCTATCAGTAGTTTCTGAAAGAAACTACAGTAGTTTCTGTAGAAAATGTTTAAGTCTATTTTCAAGAATAAAATCTGTAAAATGATATACTTATGAAAGAATTAAAAAATAAACACATTTTAAATTTTATGAAGAAAAAGAATAAATTAAGAATGGAACAAAGTGGAGAAGAAGTGAAGGACTATAACTTAAGTGAAATGAGTGTTAAAACTTGGTAAGTATATATTAGAAGATGGAGAAGGGAGACGAGAGATAAGATAAAAAGACTATGAGAAGACTGTAGAAGAATAGAAAACAAGAAGTTAATAATGTTCCTAATAATAATCTTGAAGGAAATATCCAGGTGAGAGCTACAAAAGGTGAGGAGTTTGGAGGGAGAGCAGGAAAAGAGAAGGGGAAGGAAAATATGGATAAATTATTGACCTTTTTAAAAAACTATGTTTAAATATATGGTAAAAATTGAGAAGAACAAGGGAAAGAATATAAACAACATGTAGAGTTAGTAGGATAGTGACCAAATGAAATTCACTAAATCTAGTAGAAGCAGGGAAACATAGAGAAAGCATGGAAAAGAAAAAACATAAATCAATGTTACAGAGATCTGTAATTCCTGATCATAATGACTGTCAATGAACTAACTCTCCTATTTCTAGAGATTGAATGATTGGATCAAGTAAAAGAAATAAAAGTACTATATCTGAAATTTCTTTTTATTTGTCTTATAATTATGGAAGATTGTGCATAAAACAAGAAATATTAATGAAAAAAACAAAAATAAGGTATTTCTAAACTACACATTTTGATATAACATAAAGGCACAATAATGAGAAGTACTAGTACTAGAACAGTAATAGATAAACAAATTTATAGAATAAAGACAAAAAGAATTAAGCAATACCACACAAGTATAGTACATAATAAAATTTTAACCTAGTGAAGAAAAGAAAAAGCTTTGTTAAGTTTTATGTAAGTAATTTTGATTGTTAAAAGATAATCTGTATGACTAAGACTTTTGGCATGTCAACAAGTTTGTTGAAGACAAGTGGTTCTTAAATTATAGATATGTTTACACTCATTTATAAATATAACTTTGATTAATAACAATATGCTAAAATCGTATAACTCAAGTTATAATTTCTTTGTCTTCACCATACTGGCTGAATTATGTAGGAGAAACATAATGCTGACAAGAGATGAGAGTAAATACATAACAATAATAATACTGCTAATTGCATTGCTGCAATAAAGACATAATAAAAATGTTACTAACTCTTCTATAGCATAGCTTGTCCTTAAAGCATTATAAACAGAGATATCATGGCTATCAAGAATTAGCTTTGATGAATGACATTATGATGGAAAGTTACTCTGACACATACTGGCCCAAGTGAAAAAAAAAGTATGCTAAATTACTCCTAGATTTATTGCTATATCTTTTCAACACAAAAATTTGCATATTAAAATTTACTCATGTAGGTAATAGAAAGCACAATTATAAAAAATTAGATGATTTTACATGAATAGAATTCCTCATTTCTTTAACCTCTTTTATTAATATGCTCAAAATGAGAATATTGGTTCAGAAGATATGTTAAAATATCCAGACACAAAAATAAGCCCTTCAAAAATATCAAAACAATTTTGAGTTCGAAATTGCTTTTGGTAATCTTTAAATGTTACTATACATTGCTGGCAGCCTTCAAAAGCTTCTTGATGCATTTTTAATGAATCTTATTTATTATCAAATACAGGATTTAGTATTCTATCAGCAGGGTAGTTGGGTTGGCAATAACAGAAAAACAAGTTTTCCAAGATGACATATAGATTCCCATATTTCAGTCTTATAAGTTTGGAAGTCAGAATACCAGATTCATGGTACTTCTGCCTTATTAAAGCTTTGCCAGAGACACATGGTAGCTTTTCTGTCCACTTAACAAGTACATTGGCCTCCTCATTGCTTTTGATGTTGGGGAAATAATTTTTATAAAACTAAAAAATCTTACATATTTCAGGAAATTGTATTAAAAAAAAACAATTTGCCAGTAATTCATTACTCTGCACAAACTCAGGTTTTCCGATTCTGATGTACAGACTGCAGAGAACATGACAAATCTTCATTTTACAATAAATAGCACAATAATGAGATTACTTCTAGGCACTTAAACTAGATTTCCTTTCTTATGTAATTTTCTGTAAGTTTTTATTAAGTAAACTTTCTTAAAGCAAAGCATTCTAATCTCCTCCTAAATTTACATTTATTCCCACCCTCGCTCCTTAAGAAAAAACATCTCACACTTTTCTCCAGAGAGTAACTACAAAGGGTTAAACAAAATCCACCCTGACAATACTAGAAACAATTCTCTCGGTGTGTGTTGGTTCACTGCTCCACAGGGCATAGCAGATGTTGTGTCTGGTAGTAAGAAGGGCCCAGGAGGTGTGGGCTGTCAATCACGTTTGCTTTTTTTTTTTTTTTTCTTCTTTCTAACTGCAGGCTGCGCTATGGATATGAAGCCCAACTAAAACAATCTGCCTCAGCTGGGGTGTGTGAGGTATCAATAACCCTTGGCAGAGGTGTCAAGAGCCTTGCTGGAACTCAACTACCCTGCTGACCAGATGCTTAGCAAGTTAACAAGATCTGAACATTCACTACTTTTTCAACACAACAATTAACACAACTGGAAAAATCACTGCAGATATTATGAAAAAAGAATATTATCAAAGATGTCCTTTATAAAATAGAGGCAAATTAATACTGGGCTATATTATAAAAAGGAATATTTTAAGTTTCAAGTTTAGCAGGTGCTTTGTCTAAACAAATAAGATGAAAAAAACCCTGCAAAATCTATTATCAAAAAGTATAATCCTAGTACATTCATATACAGAATTTCTGAATACATTAAAATTATATTTAATTCTACCCTCACTAATATGACATTTTGTCTTTGGTAATAACTGAACCCAGCATATTTCCTCAGAAGAGATCAAAACTAACACTTGGTTCAAGAGTAGAATATAAATAGGGAAAGTTTTGATAAAGTGAATATTAGTTAGCATATATATTAAGAAGTTACTCAGTTAACATTTGGATATTTATAAAACTAGAAAGAAATAAGGCACTCAAGTTATTTGATTAAAAGGAGCCTTTTAAAAGGCTTTATACTAAATGGCTATATTTCATATTTGCTTTTCAAGTGATATTACCTTATGATATTTCCTATCCTCTCATTCACAATTTTGTTAAACAGTAATTATATAATTTTTATGGAAAAATAGATTATATCCTATTTTTAGAAAAAAAGTGGTATACAGAAAACATGAATATTAGCTTTAAACAATTTAATGTTGTTTGTCTTTGCTTTGAAATTCAATAATGCCATCAGCCTGTAAGACCTCTTAGAGCCCAGCGTTTCACACAGTGAAAGCTGCTTTCTGTTACAAAAGCACAGCAGCTGTGGCTCCCGCAGATACCCTTAAAGACAGATATAATAAAACACTGGGAGGGAGTAGGTCGACACAGGAGCATGAAATGGACGAGATGAAGCCCCTTTGTCACCGCCAAGCAGACTATAAAGTTACTATAGTAACATACAGTATTAAACTCCAGGTGGATTGACTTAATCTTCCTCAAACAAAAAATAAAGGTTAACAAAAACCAAACCAATAATGATTACAATCACTCTACCCAAATATTTTTCAAGAAGTTGTTATTTGGGGTTTAGTCTGTAAGATGAGGAACAGGGTATGCTGGCTCATGTTCTGATTTGAAGAAACAATCACAGAAGTAAAAGAGAATGGGGGAAGAAATGCAATTTTAAAATATTTTGAATAAATCCATTGACTTGAGTAGCAAGATAATCTAAGCAACAATGGGAGAACAATTAGGCCATCAGGATTCTCAAACCCAGTTTTTTCCTTCATTGATCACTTTTTTTGTGTGTGAGGTAGAGAGAGTTTAAGTGCTAAGATCTCTGGATCCAGCCCTAAGTTCACTGATAATTCAGGAGCTCTTTCTTAACTTTGAAGTGTCTCAGACTCTACCTGATTAAGTCTGTTTTCAGACTGGAAAAGAAAAATAATGGTATTAGGTGCAATAACTCTGAAATAGGAACTAGGAAACTAGTGTGTTCAATGTGATACAAAAAAAAATGCAGAAAAAAAGGAAATGAAAAATCACAACTTAAACTCTAAGTTTTAAATTTCATAATGAAAGTAAATCTAAGTGTTTAGAAAATATAATAACCTTTTACTTAGAGTAGATATCAAGTTATATTTATTCCTTCTTGTAGACACGGAACCTTACTGCTATTATTTTGGTGTATCATCTCATTTGTAAATCATCCCTATAGGCCAAACGTCACAAACTCTTCTATTCTACCCAAACGTTAAGCTTTCTCTCTTGCGGTTTCTCTCTGACACACACAATCTTACAGGCACACAATCTTACATTTTGCTTTAGTAAATCCCATATTTTTTGTGGCCTTAATTTCAAATGTTAATTTTATATGTGTTTACTACAGAAGATGGCTTGTGATGATAAATAAATATTAACATGTACATGTTTGTATTTTAGATTCATTTATCACTTAATTGATATTGTCAAATATAGGTCTAATGATCTGAAAGAGTTAGATAAGACTTTTATGCCATGGAGTTAGGCAGCAAGGCAAGCTGGACGCAATAAGAATATTTTTAGTAGGATTTAGCTAACAGTGTGAGACATACCTTTAATGGATTTAGTTTGGGTAAACAACCTTTGTCTAGACAGCCCAAATGTCACAGGTACCAGTGCTCATTTTAAGTGGTAACTTCTATGTAAATAATTGCAAAGTTGCATTTTGTTCTTTATACTGATATTTTATGAATTAAGGTTTTCAGTCATATCAAGAGCTAAATGTATACTCAAAAGTGATGGTTTTAATCATAGACAGTTTTGCTGGCTACTCTTATTTGACAATATGGGACCATTTAGGATTTAGACTCGATTCTAAGATTTGTGATATGATTGCTAAGAACTGCTTATGATTTCTAGTAGTGTTAAGAAATATGGAAAAGAGATGTGGGAAGGGAGAGCTGATAGCAGAATTTGGGGGAAAGCAAAGAACAAAATTATGGTTAAGTGATGAAGGAATACAGTCATAGTATGAAGAAGTAAAGACACTTATTCATTAGAAGTAAAGATATTTGTTCATTAAATCAGTGCATATAAATGTGAACTTTTGAAACTTTAACAGAGCCAAATATTTTTTTCACAAGTGAATTGTTTGTCAACTTCCTTGTAATAACTCATTAACATATTTATGATATATAAAGATACCTTATATCAACTATTCTTAATCAATTTAAAAATCATGTGGCCTGGGCTGAGGTTGTAGCTCAGTGGTAAAGCATTTGCCTTGCATGCGTTAGGCACTGGGTTCAATTTTCAGCACCACATATAAATAAATAAAAATGTTGTATGTTTATCTACAACTAAAAAATGTTTGAAAAAATTATGTGGCCTTTACGAATTATGCAAAAATTCATCTATAAAATATTTGCTATTCACCTAATTATATTGTTGAATTATCATAAGAAATGAAGGGAGGAAAATGGTTCTTGATTAGTAGAGGCATTTAAACTAGCACATAGATTCTGATGTAACAACTACACATGGAATTCACAATGAGCTCTCAAAGTTAACTCATTTTATAATGTCATGAAATTAATGATATAATTTTATTTGGGGTTTTCTATAGTTTCTAAAATTCTAGGAAAGATAAACATAATTTATGTCTAATATAGTTAATTTAAAATTTTATAGATTGAAAGAACAATTTCAAATCATTAACAGTAAAATTTTGACAAATCCAACATTATATGTCCAAATTTATAAAAATGAGTAAGGTCAGGTAAAGACTGTTCACAAGAATAATTTTATTCTAAGGAGAAATTTACTTAAAATTTTAGTGCATGATAAAGTTTTTGCCTATACATAAAACCATTCAATTATTTATGCATGCAAATTTCTATTCTTCATTACTTTAATTTTGTTAAGAACAAGCATCATCTAAGGTTGCAATTTATTTTGCTGGTTGATAACATCAGAAATCCTATGCCCCAATTCAAAATAAAAGGGAAATGGGATACAAAGCAACACCATTGAATTAAGTGTTGCCTTAAATGAGAATGCAACACTGTTAATCCTATTTGTACATTGCATAATCTGTTATTTCTTTTTCTTGTGTATTTTTCCTTCAATATGCATTCCACATTTTACCAGAAGGTCTGTAGGGTTCAAACCAGTAATTAAAAACCTGGGGCTCTAATAACTTTGACAAATACAGTAGGTCTGCTCCATTGTATAAGTTGCTCACAGAGAGGGAAAAAAAGAAATGGATTTTTAAAAGATAAATTAGTTTAATTCATAAAAATTCACATAATGGGTAATAGTTCATACAGAGCAGTTCTGCCATCTTCATTCAGAGCAGCAAACAAGGAAAGGAGAGGAGGCTACAAGACATGTTTTTAGTGCTATCAGCTGGGAAGTGTGTCAGACTCTAAAAATTGCTGTAATTTTCACCTCAGGCATCCCAAAGAGCTCAGCAAACCATCTAGGATGAAATCCACAACAATCTGTGAGCTCCAGCACCCTCCTCACAAACCCTGCAGGATCCTGCAAACTCCCCCCAGACTCTACTGGCAGCCTCAACAACTTGACTCTGACCTTATTGAGCATTCCATCAGAATAATAGACCCACCCTCATCTGATTCTCCATAGGAACAGGAAAAGAGGGAAAAATGATAAAAGCTATTAAGACAACTTGTGCAGAACTAGGGCTTTAATGATCTTTCAGATTTCATTCCAAGCCCTACAACTTCAAAAGTAATGATGTGAACCTGAGGTTCTAATCAAATAAAGAGCAAAGTTTACCTTTATGTGGGCACACCTGTACAAGGTATATCTCATGAGCACACAGTAGAGAATAAGTGAATAAGCTGTACTTCTGAGATAGTAACATTTAATACAGTCAGCAATAATCATTTAGTTTTTCTTTTTCAGAGGACATGAGCTCCTCAAAAGCTGCTGCTATTCTCTAACTACATTCATATCAGAAGAGAAGATCGGGAAGCTCAAGATGGTGGTATCTGAAATTATTGCTACTTTAGTTTTCTTTCTTATTCCCCAAAATAGAAATGGGTTTTGTAATGATTTTTGTACAAAAATATTGAGCCAAATTCATTTAGGGAACAAGTTGTTCCCTACATATTTCTAAAAGCCAAATTAACATTAAAAAAATAACCACTATAGCTCTCTTTAAATGAAGATACCCTAATATCTAAAACTTTTTAATGAAATTATTTACTAATTTGTTTGACTTTCATTACCAAACTGTTTCATGTTTCAATTTTTCCTCAAAAATAATCATCGCATTCAAAGAACACAGAGATTTCCCTTTTGGTTGTGTGACACTGACTCTGCTTTGGACTTTGCATTTTAAGTAATGGTCAATAAATACGGAATGATGATTAAAAATTTTCCAAAACACATGAAAATAGTAGGATAATTCCTGGATAAAATATAAAGTCACTGGGTAAAAAATAATTACTTATCTATAGATAATTCCTGGATAAAATATAAAGGCTAAAATATAATTACTTATCTATGTTTGCATTATATAAATTTTATTATTCTTAATACTACATGTAATTTATAATACAATAATGGTTTATTAAAGTGTGAACCCCATAGAGCAGGGCCTACATGTTTTGTTCATTCCTTTATATCTGTTGATCAACATAGTCCCTGGCACATAATTGGTTCTCATTGTTTGTTGAATAAACAAATGACAAAATTACTGAATTTGATATAATTCTCTGCAGCTGTCTAATTATATGAACAAAAATATTTTACTTCACATTTCAGCAGTTAAATTAAAATACAAGTCAGAAAACATGTTTAAATGTTTTCTCTTTAGTGAATGTAGAACATATAGCAAGTATATACAAACTATGTAAGTTTATTTGTAAATTAATGTTTTTTCCTTGAATATGAAAGATTCAGAGAGAAAACTACTTAAAAAATTGCATATTCGCTTTAAAAAGTAGACTATTTATGAGGGAGTGTACTGTAAAACTGGCTCCTTGAACAGTTTAAGTATAGAGGGGAAAAAACACCACAAATCTGAGATTACCAAAGGTGCATTTTTCCCATTCAAAACACATTGTTTTCTCAAATGATTATCCTGTTTGCAACGGTCTTCACCCACCTATCTGGAGGGTAGCAGTACTACAAAATTAGTATCCTCTTTGTTTTCCTGGGAAGTTGGCAACTTTGGAGAAAGGCCTAAAACCTCTGCTGATTTGAGGACTAGTTGAACTTGTTTTATCTTATCCCATAAAGCAACCACTTTGTTTGTATGTATATTTTGTTTGTATTTCTGACTGAGGTATGATGGAGACATGGCAAAATGTTAATTTTGCTTCTTCAGTAGAATTTCATGACCCCAAAACAAATTATTTAAATAGATTTATTTTAGGCTTCATGTGAGTCTACCTGTTGGCAATATCCTTAGTGTTGAAGTCAATGTGGTTCAGCCATGCTGCTCTGAACTGAAACAAGAAACAGGGATGCTACAGCTTTGCTCCCTAATGATTACCCAGGACTCTTCTAAGTATGCTGGAATCTTTGTGCCCACCCTGCCTACCTCTTCCCCTACCTCTGTTCTAAACAGCTTCTGACTTCTGCTTTTGAGGCAGCAATGGCTACATTGGTCATATTGTCACACACTCCTGGTAGAAATCTCCAATCTGACCTCAGTGAAATTTTCCTCAGAGCAAATCTCTTAACATATCTGAACCTCAGCTTCCTCACTGATCAAACCATGATAAGAAGACTGATTTATAGAATTTTCATAAAAATTTCAGATGCTTTCTATGAAGAATTTGAGACTGTGACTATCTGGCTAATAGTAATTTGTTTAACACCCATTTATTCTCTATATTTTCATTTTCTATTTTAAACTGCTTTTGACTTCAGACTTATCATAGTTTGTGGTTTCTAAATTCTTGTTTCTCTCAAAACATTGAATCCCACACTCACTATTCAAATGCTTGTTGCCTTCGAAGAGCACTGGGCCCTGAGTCCAAGTCCCAGAAGCAGACTCTCTTCTGGCTGTTGTGCTCCAGGCTCCCAGAGTTGCTGCCCTTATCTCACATGCTGTGGTTTTTATTGTTGAAGCTTTATTATCTTTCAGCTGTGATTTCATTTTGGCTCTGACTTTACCTATGTGCTCTCTGTTTTCCTCATTCTTGGAATGAAGATTATGAAATTCTCCCATAGCATTAAGGGGAATAAATTAAATAATGCACAAATATTATTTAGCATAGTTTGTGACACATGAAATGCAATAAAAGACAATCCTCCTACCATTAAAGAAATAGAAATTAGTGCCCAGAATTCTGTATTTATGCAATCAAATTCTTTTAGATATGTAACAAGACTAGTAAAGCTAGGCAACAGGAAATACATTGAATTTTATAATATTTTATTTTACTTCTATGGAAGATTAAAAATGTATCTATTAGGGTCAGAGGTTTTAATGATATGGGGAGCTTTGAGATTCAAAGAGCATTGTTTCCTATAATTTGTGCCTATAAATATTCTTCATATTATTATTCACCCTGAAGTAGTCAAAACCTGGGTTTTATGTGTATGAGGGTGTGTAGATATATAGATATAGATAAAGATACAGGTAGGTACATCTCTCTCTCTCTCTCTCTCTCTCTCTCTCTCTCTCTATATATATATATATATATATATATATTTATTTAGCAATATCAAGAAAAATAGATATTTATAATTTTATCTATAAAATTATGGCATATTTTAAAAATAAGCATAATATTATAATATTTATAAATTAATACATTAATTCTAAAATTATAATTCTTGTTATGAAATAATGAACTTGAATATTATATTTTACATAATTCGTTAATATAATCTATCAACAAAAGGATATCAGTGCCTTCTCCAGTTTAAGGCTCATATTACCTGCTCAATAAATGTTTCTTTGTTAAATGTTTGTATATAGTCCTCTGGAGGATAGGACTACTCCAAAGAATTTAACAGGAATGCTTAGCCAAGGACATTCCTTCACAGAAAGAGCTTTCACCATTCAAGATATTGACTGACAAGACCTCCAAGTGTAAGACAACCCCACATGTAGGATACGAAGAATCTCTACTGAGGTTGTGATGGCAAGCCTTCCAAAAGAGTTAGCAAACCCAGTAGAAGAAGAACACATGCAAAGAACATTTTAATGCCTGAAGATCTTGTGACATCCCTACATAGAGAATGAAAATAGGACTTCTACTACATGTAAAATGTAACCAAAGTTGCCTTCTTTGTTTTGTTTCCCATTCATTTATAGCAAGCTTCTTCATGTAGGAGAAACCCAGAGAAGGGAAAACAGATATATATTGGAATTGAGCATTGGGATGGTTATGTTTGTCTAAAAATCAAATATCATGTCAGCCAGTGAATTCATCATAAATATATTTTCTGAGCTTTCACATTACAAATGCTATTAATTGAAAAAAGTTGGCTGAAAAGCAAATAAGTTTACTGAAAGAAAGCACTTTAATGCATAGAGAAGGAGAAATTTCTGTTTCTATGAAGAAACCAGTCAATCTTTTCAAATAAGCCAGAATACTAGATCATGAAGGCCTAAAATTTTCATGGTCATACCAAAAACTGATAATGGAAATTCAAGGAGGAATTTTTTGTTGTTACAACACTTTTAGTATTTGATTGAATAGAGACTAGGCATGCTAAATTTCCTGCAAAGAATATTGCAAAGAATAGATTGAGACCTGCACAATTTAAAAAATTTTGGAAGATGCTTATATAGGTGCAAATGACACTTAAAGCTTAACTCAATTAAAAAAAATCTACTTTGTATACTTTTACCATAATGGAAACTTCCAGAAATTGAGCCATTGCATGTAATATTGGAAATATTCCCTTTATTTTTTTTTAAGACTGATTAAAGGATTTTTTGAGGAGAGGAGGGTACCAGGGATTGAACTCAGGGGCACCCAACCACTGAAACACATCCCCAACCCTATTTTGTATTTTATTTACAGACAGTGTCTCACTGAGTTGCTTAGTGCCTTGCTATTGCTGAAACTGGTTTAGAACTTGCAATCCTCCTGCCTCAGCCTCCTGAGCCACTTGGATAACAAGTGTGTGCCTGTCTGGATTAAAGGATGTTTACCATTTAAGAACATATTTAACACCTGTGTCAGTGCTACTCATGCTTGCATTGATACTACAACATACCTGAATGGGTCTTCCTTTGGTCACTACTATTTTACATACAACCCAAAAGCATCTAATAAAGCTTTCAGGGAGATAGCAGAGTAATACAGAAGGAGAAAAAAAAGAGGCTGACTCTTAGCATAGTTTAAGTGTTATCATAAACTTCTCAACTTACATTTAAATATAGACACAGCAATGCAAGAACAGGCTCCTAGAATACAGGAGGCTACATAAAGTTCTTGGTGATCTGATATTTTCACCAGGAAGATTCTGGCTCTTTTTTGGGACTTCATCACTTCCCTTTTCTGTCTACCATTCTGGAGTAGTTAAAACTCTTGCTCATGCCTTCATTGACTATCAGTTTCTTTCTTTGAGTAACATACATAAGCTGCTCTCATTGCTTCTTGTCCACATGCAGAAAACACTTGAAGGTGAAGATTGCATTAATGGCCAAGTGAATTTTCAGTAGAAAATTTCTTAGTATATGTTGCCTACATTTGCATTCATTTCCAAGAAAATCTATGCCAGTCAAAATATTAATTACTGGCACACTTAATGCAATCAAGTTTCAGGATTAAAAAACATATTTCTGGTCTTTCATTGTTTGTGTCATGCAATGTGACAATGCACATAAGCTGCTAAGCACAGAGCCTAAAAAAAGTAAAAGTTTTAACTTGTCAATTATTGTTACCTACTATTATCAATTATTTTTGTTATTGTTTTGGATAGTCAAGATAAGACTTTGCAACTTGATGCCAGGAAAGGATTATCTTTTAGTTCTTGCAAGTCTCATAGGAGAATAAAACATGTTTAAGAAGAAAAGCATAAAATGGCATTGATAATGTTTGTAGATTTTATTCATATTTGGTTATAATAAAATAGAAATCAAAACTAAAGCCATTTTAGGTAATTTTAATTTCTTTAAATTATTCTTCATTGAAAATTAAAAGTTAAAATTTTCACAGTATTTATATTTGTTCCTAAATTATTTGAAGTGTATATACTAAATGAAAAGGTATAAGAAACAATATGAGAAATACAGACTATATGATTTTTTTTGATACAAAGATTGGTTTCTGCTTTTTGTTTTTTTCTTAATTTATAGTGTCATTTAGAGACTAAGTTTTTTTTTTTTTTTTGAACAGTCAGACTTCTTGGTGACAAATGACCCTGAATAGTGAAGCATTTGCCAGCATCAGCAATGGGATAAGTTCCTTTTCATGTATACAACCCAAGAGGAGTGATTCGATTATAACTATTTGTTCAATAAATTAGTGTGTACAATGCAGAGTTTTCTTTATCAATATATCTTCAGTTAAATGTTCAGACAGACCTTAATACTTAATCATTAATATCTGATTTGTTGTGAGATTTCTGAGAAATAACAGTGATTTCAAGATGTCCCCAAACAGAATTCTTTTGGAATAACAATGTAAATTGTATTAGGAATTGTTCCTGGCCAGATGTGGCCTATTGCTAGGTACAGAGACCTTGGAAAACCCAAACTGCTAGAGGTCTACCTTCTCTAGAAGGCTAATATTGCTTACAGATCATTAATGTCTTGACCATAGACTATTGCCCCAATGCAGAGCTATTAGATTTTTGAAAGGCATTTGTGGGAAAGCATATGAAAAAACAAGCAAAAATTCCCCCCAAGTGCTGCTGACAATATGACAAATGGATTCAATGATTTTACAGGGTCTCTGCAGGTCCCCAGATATCTGTAATTGTTTATGTAAATTCTTAGGATGAAGTTTCACATATTGAAAAATAGAATTATTAGCATGCTTTTAAAAGAGATATATTTTAATCATGGGTACTATATATGAAAACTTTTTCTTATTCATACAGGTACATCTCCAATTTAAGAAAAATAATTTTTAAAAAGTTTACATACCAATCCGAGTATGTTAACCATACTTGGAGGGAAAAAGTTTTTTCTCCACAGAGAGAGGCAAAGTGTAATTAGAATTTTTTTAAAAAATTAGTTGTAGGTAGGCACAATACCTTTATCTTTATTTATTTGTTTTTATGTGCCCAGTGCCCCACATGTACAAGGCAAACTCTCTACTGCTAAACTAAAACCCTAGCCCTAATTAGAATTATTTCATCATAATATTTAAATTATTTTTGGCCAATAATATTGGGATGATGTGGTATATTTCGTCTGTCATTTGTAGAAAGATTAAATATAAGTTTCAATTCATTTTTTGTTGAGTCCAATTCCCATTAAGAATTAAGAGCAGCTTTATCAAGCAGTTTTAACACTGAAGATATTTTTGAAAATGTGAATTATGTATATTTGCCAAAAGTTAAACATGATAGGAATTCAGACTTCACTGGCCTCCACTCATTGTACCTTTTATCAAATTATCCTGTTGTGTGGGTGATATGTGCCAAATTTTCTGTAGTTATTATTTTTCATCATTTTTAAATATATAATCTAAAGATACTGACTGGTATCTATGTCCAATATATAGGGTAACAGTTCATTTAGTAATGGTAGAATATTGATAAACTTTATAAATTACAAATAATTTTTACACTAGTAAACTCATTTAAAAAGTTTGTTATCTTAAAAAACCAGAACTTTATCTCAAATTAATATGTTTATGTTTAAAAGCTGCCAATTTTTAAGTCCAATTCAATTTTTTGCAAATTCATTAGATTATTGAAAACAGAAGATTTTAAATTAAATAGAGAACTCTGCAGGATAAATTATGGGTTCTGTCCTTCTACTTGTTAAACTTTTATCCTTTCTGAAGAATTCTTTCACCATTAAAAATGTGTCTTATGTGGATGCTCTTAAGTATCGAGGTTGGAGAAGCTTTTGTAGACTTTTTACCTGATTAATGACATTTGTACAAATGATAGATAAAATAAAAATTAGCCAGGTCACAACAAGCTTAAGATTCCCTTTAGAGTTAAGTAGAATGTGTTCAGATTAAAAATTATAGTAAATTAGTTTTAAAAACATAATAGCAAGAATTGCTAGTGTGATAGTAGTTTATGCTTATTCTATTACATTTAATGACAAAAACATTTGTCAGTATTTTGTTGATCATGCTAAAGAAAGTGTTTTTAAAAAATCACTGGCTTTTTCTCATGTCTTGAGCTTGCCCTGCTTGGGGGGAGGGGAGAGCAAGAAAGGAAACATTTCTAGAAAAGCCACTTTGGTAATATCTGAGACAACACCATTCTTATTTCACTGGGATTTTATTTCATTCTTGTAGGCTTAACATCTCACTGCATGAACAAAGAAAATATCATGTGAAAAGGGCTTCAGGCTAGCTACTTCCAAAAGGATTCAACCTTCCAAGTGCTATCAATATCATCCATACACCCACACAGTTAGCACTTTTGAATACATTTACTGAAAACCATTAATAAAGCAACAATCTTAGTCTGGTTCTTAACCATGTGTCACAGTGAAATAAGTTCATGTAAATCTGTGAACTGCACGACAATGATCAAATTAACAGTCATTTCAAGAAAAAATGCCCCTCAGGCTGAAAAATAATTAGTAGTCTCTCACTATCTTTTCCTCCTAATAAAAATCACGATATTATTGTTGACTGTGCTAATAAAACACCTCCCGTGACCCTGACGTAGCTTGATGTAAAATGTAAGGACTGTTCTATTGTGCAGTCTCACACATCTTTTATTGAACATTTCCATTTGGCTCTTCATCTGCGAACACAAGGGCCCATAGAAACTGAAGAACTTTTGTCACAGTGTAATGCAACTCTCACTTGTTTATTACTGCAGTTAATAAAACACCCACTTTGAAATTCATTATCTCTGAAATTTAACTTTTAACTGTGCAAGCTGAATATTCAGAGCTTTAATATGAGCAGGAATAAGAGCAAGAGACAGAGAAAGAAAACAGAAAATCCTTTTAGTGCATAAAGCAACCAAGGTTAGCAGATACATTGCTACAAACATTGAATCCAGGATTTTGATTTTTAGAAAAACATTAATAGAGGAAATCATAATACCCATAGGTTGTTCAACATGTTTTCCTTTTGGTTATTTATAGTCCCTCCACACTGCTTCTTGAACACTTTTGTGCAAAAGAGTATTGTAAGTCTAATGAGGAACAGAAAGAAGTAAAACACAATCCTTGTCCTCAAGGAGTTTATTAAAGATATGATAGATTGGGTTTCTGTGCTGAAGTGGCTGATGAGTTGGTTACTAATGTTTCCAATATATAAACTGAAGATAAAATGCTAGTCTTCTTTAAACACACACACACACACACACACACACACACACACACACACACAAAGCTTGATAAAGTCAGCAAACTGCTGAAGTATATGAATTAGATCACTGAAAAGAAATACATATATATTGCTAGCACAATTCATGACAGCCCAGTTTTCAGGATTCAACAGGATTCAACAAAGTCTTTTCAGCATGGCAACATAAGCAAGGTATTTTTTTGTCCTTAAGTAGCTTGGTATCCAATGAGGGAAAATTCATGACCATAAGTAAATATAATGCAAGCCAGAATATGGTCCTTGTCTTAGTGTACAATTTTGTAGCAAGATATTTTGATTGTATTTTTATAAATTCTCAGAATCAGACATTTGAAGTAATGAATAGTACTTACGTTCTTTGGAAAAAGCTGAGCATATCAGGTGTGCATATAATTTTACAGTATTTTCTCATTTGCAAACGTTATCAGAAAACATGTTAATAGCAGATAGTAAGCAACTGGATAACAAAAGAAAATGTTAATCTCTCAGGAAATATTACATGAGTAGAAATAAAAACACAAATTTTGCCAAAAGCAAGGCAATTTTGTTTTTGCTTAATTTTTATGAAAGAAACATCTTAGCATCCTTCTAAATCCCTGTTTATCAAAGTGGGTTCAGTAGAATGCTATGTTAAAAAAAATGTTTTAAAGGTCTAGTCGATTTGGAAATACTAGATTAAGCAAAGTTAAACATCTCTAGGACTGTAATATGGATATGAACATTTGTGAATTTCTAGGAAAAAATATTCCTCTCACAGAGCATGTAGGAATGAAGCTTGGGACGGCCACATCAGATGGTGGATGAGAACAAGCATAGTCTCGAATGCCCTGTCCCTGAAAGGTGGGTCTAGAAGTCCATATTTTTAAGACTCTTCAGGTGGCTTCAATTTAACTGCCTAGCATCCAATGCTGAACTGATATTTGAGAGTCTCTGCTACTAAAGAAACTACAACTGTACATTTAGATACTACAGGGGGTGAGTTAGGATTCACAAACACTATTTTCAATATAATAATAAGCATTTAAACATGGATTCAGAGAGTTTTTCAATAGGTAGATGAAAATAAGTACATTTCATAATTACCTTTGTTTAAGGCCATTTTCCGTTTCTAAAGCAAACCAATTTACAAAGAAGATAGATTTATTTAGCTCACAGCTCTAGAGGTTCAAAGTCCAAGATTGGGAACCTTCATTGGTTTGGGTTTTGAGGAGGATGTTAGTGATGGTAGATGTCAAAATGGGAGGAATTCACATGGGAAGAATAAATTACACCTTGAATAGGAAGTCAAAGAGAGATTGCCATCCCACAATTCCTTTGAGAGCTTGCCCCCAATTGACCTAAGGCACTCCCACTAGGCCCCACCTCTTAGTTCTCATCTCCCAACATTGCCAACCTGAGGACCAAGCTCCCTATACATGAATCTTTACAGAACAAACAATATCCAAACCATAGCACCCTCTGTTGGATTAATGAAATTCTTCCATTCTGTAGGCTACACTCTCCTTTACGCTATAATGATGTTAAATTTTTGAGAGAAAGAGGATGGAATTTTGAATATCAGTGAGTACTCAAGAGATGTGCCTGGTTATTCTTCAAACAATTCTACATACTTTTCAGAAATTCTGTCAGCATAGGATGAGCTCCACTAAGCCTTTCTTTCCTTCCTTCCTTCCTTCCATCCTTCCTTCCTTCCTTCCTTCTCTTTCTCTTTCTTCCTTCTCTTCCCTTTCCTTTCTCCTTTCTTTTGTTTTCTTTTTCCCTAATTTACAAAGAAGATAGATTTATTTAGCTCACAGCTCTAGAGGTTCAAAGTCCAAGTAAAGATCACCTCCTTCTCCACGGAAAAATCACCTTCTTTCTCATCAAAAAGAAGTGGGCAGAGGAAAATATGTTCTTTTGTTTCAGATATTACAATCTGGTGGGTCTCTAATTAAACACCTCACTCCTATGCCACTTCCATTTAGAAGTTGCACAGGATGTTCTGATAAACTATTTCCACTCCGAGTTTTGCACTGTAAGATTCAATAATGCACAGCTTACAAAAGTGATTCAGTGAGTAGCAGAGACTCTCAAGAAGGCCAAGGAAAAGAAGCAAAAGGAAAAATGCATATTTTCTAAAAGTCCATAGAGTTTATAAATTAAGGTCATAAGTTAAACTGTTTTCATCTATCTCTATCTTGAAAGATGTGATTTTTGTGACTGATGTCATATAGCACATAAAATGGCATTGACACTGATTTTTCTTAAAAATCAAGATTAATGCCACAAGCATTAGTATAACTTAACTAAAGTACTGTTGGGACAATAAATGCCATTGTCCCATTTTTAGCTTTTGGGTAAATGCAAATCAAAACTACAATAAGATAGCCTCCCACCCCATTTAGAATAGCTATAATCAAATAAATAAATAATAGTAAATCCTGCAAAGATGTGGAGAAAAGGGAATTCTTATACACTGTTAGTGGAAGTGTAAATTAGTATAACCATTATGAAGCACAGTATGTAGGTCCCTCAAAAAAAAAATGGCATACCATGATCCAGCTATCCCAATTCAAGGTATACATTCAAAGGAAATGAATCAGCATAACAAAGAGATATATGTATGCCATATACTTGCAACACTATTCACAAAAGAGAAGACAAAGAGTAGCCTAGGTACCCAATAAGAGATGAATGGATGAAAAAATGGTACATATACACAGTGGAATATTATTTAACCATAAAGAAGAATGAACCCTGCATTTGCAGCAAAATGTATGGAACTGGAGGACATTAGGTTAAGTGAAATAAGCCAGACACTGAAGAAACAAATATTACATGTATTCTCCCAGTTGTGAAAACTAAGCTAACCTGAATGTAGAATAGTGATTACTAGAGATTAGGAACAGTGAATATGTAATGAGTGAGCAAGATGCTGACTCAAGAAACTGAAGCAGGAGGATCACAAATTCAAAGTCAGCCTCAGCAATTTAGCAACTTAGCAATACCCTGTCTCAAAATAAGAAGCAAAAAATAAAGGGCTGGGGATGTGGCTCATTGGTTAAGCTTCCCTGGGTTTAATCCCTGATCCAAAAAAAAAAAAAGAAAAGAAAAGAAAAGAAAAAAGAAAAAATGCTGATAATGTATATATATATATATATATATATATATATATATATATATATATATAAATCAATATACATTGGAAAACTAAAACTTTGCTTATAAACATTTTTCAGTGAATACACAAAAATTCTAGTTCTTGGCAGTCAAGCAATAGATGTATGAATGAATAGATGAAGATAGTTGATACAAACAAATACAATTTCTCTTTCAATTATTAAAAGTTCTAGCTGACTTTCACAGTGAATACTGTCCTGGTTTTCTACTGTGATGCAAAGGGTTTAAATCACACTAATGTGTAGGTTTTTAAAAATCTATTAGTCTCTCTAATAAATCATCCAGTCATAGTAACTTAAAATAACACCACTATTACCTCTCACATTTCTGTCAATTGACTGCACTCAGCTGGGTATTTTCACTAGAAGTTTTGCACAGGGTCACAAACAAATGATGGCTAGTGTCATCTGAAGGTTTGGTTGGGCTGGACATCCAAAATAGTGGGGAGTGCATATTGGATATTACATGGGTGCTCAGCTAGGGAACAGACCAGAGCATCTACATGGGATATTTTTCTATAGCTCAGGCTTCTTAGAGGTTCGTAGAATCTTCTTACAGGTTCATAATGCAAGAATATCAAGAGATCCAGGGTGAAACTGTAAGGTTCAGTAAGAACTCATCATGAAAATCCCAGGTATCACTTTGATATATTCTATAGGAAAAAGCAAGTCACTACATCTGAACATGATTCAAATCGGGGAACTAGAGTCCATCATTTGATCTAGGAAGTAGCACATAAAGAAAAGGAGGAGGGGAACTGATGGTGTTTAGCTTTCACTATTATAGCTTTTTAGTAGTTCTTCTTACTTCAAAGAAAAACATGTCTCAAAATCAAAGTGAAACATTTCTGTGAAAGCCCTTCTTCCTCTACTACAAAGAGACCTATTCCAAATTCTTCCAAATTTATTGTTCTTGAGGCAGAGGAAAATAGAAAAATCCTTAAAAAAATTTATACCATTTTAATTCAGAATAAACATTACCACTAGTCTTATGTTTTGCTGTAGCTATGACAAATAATTTATAAACTGTGAAGTTACAAGAAAACATAATTACCTGTGTTTTACCTACAGTAACAAACTGTTAAACAAAGTGGATGAGAACCTATATTTGCTATTTTATGTATATTTAAGTGGAGCAGATATTCATAATCCTATTGTGCAGATGAGGCTTGAAATGTTAAGTGTTTCTTGTTTTGTTTTGTCTGGTTTTGCCTAAAATTGAAACTTTATTAAAGAGTAAAACTGAGATTGCAGCCAGGGATTTTGTTCCACTATACATGCTACTTCAATAAAAAGTTAATGAATACCATGAAAACTTGTGCAGAAATTCTAGGTGAAAACATGGAGATAGGACAAGAAGATGCAGTGGGAGCACTGGAACATTATTCTGAGGAACTTTCATTTCACTCTTAGTTATTCCAACAAATATTTTCTACCACCCTAAACTGCCAGAGTGACAGTCTTATAGTGTCCACAGTCTGGGAAAAACTAAAACAAAACACAACTGTAGACAGTGGAGAAGGAGAGAATAATACCCCAGGGGTCATGGAACTGGCAGCCGGGTGGAGGCACAGTGTGGCTGGCGATGGGGTGTGGGAAATACATGACAAGTGATGAACAATGAGATACAGGGAGGGATGGGAGAGGTGACCCCTTCCCTCCCTGGGTGCTCACACCCCTGCTGTTGAATAGCCTTTTGGGTTTGTATAAAGCTCCAGGAAGACTGGGAAAGGAATGATGAACACATCCATGCTGCCGGTTGCGGTTACGTGCACTCTCTAATTTTTTTTCACTTTCCATCAAGTAAAGACAAAACGAAACAAACTGGCATGTCCATAGTAAAACAAATTTATTTAAAATTTAAGTAACAGCAAAGAAATAAAACAAACTGAACACACAGCTGCCTAATTATATAGCATTATGTTTCTGTTCTGGAGTCATGTTTGTAGTTCAATCTTAAAAATGGGGAAAATTGTATGAGCAGCAGCAACTTTATTTGATTCATTTCATTTCTCTAAACAGTATGCAATTGTTTTAAAACAGAGTTAATCTTTTTAAAGAAAACACTGACAAATAAAATTGCCAAGATAGAAAGGGATACAATGAGAATGCTAAACATCACCTATTATGTTATTATTATTTCCAACTGATTTGCATATGTTACTAGTGGTACAATTAACCTAGGCAAAATGTTGTTCATTAGGATTAAAAATCTCATCAAAACCTGCCTAAAAAAATTAGACCACATAAGCAACTTTTTAACTACATATATTTTAATAAATAGATTTCTATTTTTGAGAAGTTAAGGGATCTCAAATTATTCTTGATAATACTGGTGTGCATTTTGATTTATGAATGCAAGTTGCATTTTGTTAAAAGAAAATCAAATTTTGATATTATTCTTCATCTGTGATTTTTATCTATGCATTCATCTATATCCATCTCAGCCTATTATGAATAATAATTTCTAACTATTTTATGATCCGTGATTTTTGCTGCAAAATGCACAAAAGTAATTAAGCCAAATTGAAACAATTATAGAAATACACTGTTCAATAACTCAGTTGCCAAAAAGTTTTACTGTACCCTAAGGAGGCAAAAAATGGGGGAAAAATGCCTATACAGCAGTAATATCATTCCACATGTTACATTTATTCCTGCAAGCCAGCCAAGCTCAAATTAATTGTACTGACTAAACTTTTCTTCTTGGAGAAAATTAAAGATATGCTGTTGTCAACACTTGAGCACAACCTTGCCGACACTTAAACGCAGAGAAGGGTGTGACATCCTGCCCTGGCTGCCTTGCGCTAATTAATCACTCTGGTATTTAGGACCATTCAAGCAGACAAATTAATGGGGAATAATTAGTGTATCTTTGTTCCAGCTCAGCTTTGCACACCAGACACTCTCAGGGAGAGAGGGGAGTTTGCAGAGTGCAAGCCATTAGCATGTGCATAGTTTCACTTCTGTTCAGCAAGTTCTTCAGAGATTAAGAGAAAGGCCAAATTAGCAGACGTGTGACTGGGGTTAGGACACCCTTCTGGAAAGAAAGCCCTCTGTTTGGGTATCAGCTTTCAGAAGCAAGTTGTTCATCCAGATACTGAATTTCATGAAACTCAATTAAGCCTCAGGGAAAACATAATTTCAGAATTCAAAAACAAGTCTTTTAAGAAATATAATGAAAAAAAGTAACTTCTATTTACACCAATCATATTTATTTATAAATGTAACTCTAATAAATTTCATGTTTCGCTTATTGTTTGCTTTTGTGATTTTTTTTATTGAAAATGGATTTTTATCAACAAACAGTACTTATACATTTTGTAATTAAATAGTGTAGTCCATTTAACCTCTCTCCATTTACTAAGAACTCTTTGTAGATACTCCCTACGGCAATAAAACTTAATTTGCTTTTTCTGATAGGAATCATAGAGTAGAAAATTCAGGCAAAGTCTCCACACACAGTCAGTGTGACCAGCACACTATTGATTAAACTCTGTCCCATTTTACACTGTTGACTGGTTTCAAAGTGCATGTGGGCTGAGTGAAAGCACACACAGCTTTCTACCAAGATATATTTTAAAACTAAAATTTAAGTGTTGACATTTCCTCCATTGAGAAAATACCATGATTTGGCCTCACTGCTGAAAAATGAAACAGAAATGAAACCAAGCAACTCCTAAGAGTTCAAATTTTCCTGGATTAAACTCATTGGTTTCACTTTGCTACATATATTCCTCCCCTCATCAGACAAAAACATCCCATGTTTCCACATATAATACTCCAAACACCAGATTTCATGCTGATAAATTATTTCCAAGCTTTTTATTAACAGTTTCTCTGTACAGAACTTATCTAAACATACTGCAAATAATTGTGTGAATATATGTATATACATTCACATAATCACACTTGTTTTACTACCATATGTGTGAGTGATCTTTAATTACTTTTTTCATTTTTATGCAGTTTATGTAAGGAAGGAATTTTCCTTATGTCTGCCTACCTAAAGTTCCCGTGTTTTTTATGTTCACTATTTACTAGTCTTCACTACCTAACTCACTGACATTCTCCCTTCTAAACTAAGGCAAGAATGAGTGATGTAGCCATGAAGAGAACACTTCTGAAAACTCTATATAGTAGAGGACAGTTCACATCCTGACAACCTCACCTTCAAAATCCAGGGTGCAGGGCCAGGAGCTGATGTGAAGGGAGACCCCACAAGTAAGAAAACAGACCATATTCAGGGTGGATGACCAATCCTTTGGGAAAGAAATTCCACCAGCTGAACTACAAAAGTGAATTCCCTGTGAATGAGTTTAATCTTGTTAACAGCACATAACATAAAAATAATATAAAGAGTAATTTCCCCACCTGCCATAATTTGGAATTTTTTCATGGTATTCATACTTCTAGGCTTCATAAAAACATGATATTGTTAGGCATAATGCTCTTGAATTTGTGCTGGTGGAGAGAGAGGGGGAAAAAAGCCAATCACAAAACCACACATTCTCACAATTTCTTAGAGGCGAGAAATGAATCTCTCTGCAGTCTCCTCTGAGATACTAAATTACTGCCTACGATAAGCCCAGATGCCATTAGAAAGGCTTCCATCCTGGGAGTGGGTCCTCCTAGATCTTTGAAGGTGCCTAATCCTCATTAAAGGCAAACCCTGGGCGTAGGAGGGGCTGCGCTGGCATCAAGGCACCTGGCGATGACTAAAAGCGCTGGCCCCATGTGCGGCTGCCGCTGAGCAGCAGAATGTAATTTAGTCGCACCAGCGGGAGCAGGGGTCAATGATTTTATATTAATGGGGATCACGACAGTTCTAAGCTGTGGCGTGCTTTGAAATAAGTGTTGTACAAGGCAGCAAAGAGAGCTCGGCTGAGGAAATGAGCTGTGTCACTGTCTCCTCATGCCTTGCAGCAAACACTGGGATGTTTTTAGTTGCTACAGACTCTGTGCCATCATAATATTTTATAAACAACGATTGCCTATATCATTTTGAAAAACGCGAACTCCTAAAACAATGCTGTAAAAGATGCTATTAAAGATGAGCAAATTCCTTTCTAAGCCAATAGGGTCCAAGCATATGGCTGAATAAATGAATTAACTATAGATGGGATGTTTAGATTTGCAAACTAATTCATGAAAATCTAAAATCAACTTAGGTGATGGGTGTTTTGTTTGGATAGTATTGAAAGATGATGTATCATTACATACCTTGATTTGTTATGAGAGTGTCCACACTTAAAACAAAAGAGATGGAAAGAGGTTTAGAGGCACTGGTTTTAAATTGTGGTTGAGTATTCAAACTCTTTCTGTAAGTGAAAGCACTGTTATCACATCTGATTAAAAAATCTATCTAAATATTCAAATTAATATTTAGGAATAACAGGTTTAGATTCCATGTTAAAATTTCAGCAGATGAGTATTTTTTAAATTATTAATTGCATATTAGGAACGAGAAATTATTTTGGTCAGCATCTCCTAGTAAGGAAAAGAAAGCTTTAAGAAGGAAAAGTGAGAGTTTTTACTGGTCTCAGGTCAAATGAAAAGGAGTACATTGTATGTAGGACAAAATAGAGTTATTATAAGGAAGCATATTTCAATTTTCAAACTTCTTTTGAAGTGAACATGTCAAAGGTACCAGAGACAACTGGGATAAACAGAGATCTGTGCCAAATCTAAGTGATTAGAAGAATCTCTATTATTAAGTGGGTAACAGCTGCTTGAAATTCACAAAAAGAAAAAAAAATCAACTGAAAAGAGAATATGTTGACCAGAAAAAAAAAATCTACTCTTATAAATTGCCACTTGGAAAAATACTTGATTAATTTTCAATATTTTTCCCATGTACAAGAAGGGTCCTAGCTGGGCTTTGGGATTAGTGAAACATTACTTAAGAACAAAATAGTATAATGGAACACTAAATTATATTTGTGTGAAAAACATTTTCTATAAAATGAAGTCCAAGCTTGACTAGTCTGTTGGACACACTTTGCAAAGATTATCTGTGAAATAGTCATGCCACAACATATGGTCTATGCAAAAGTTCACGTGTATAAGATGACTATAAAGATTCTGTGATTAGTATGTTAAGAAACATCTATATTTTTTAATATTCCTGAAGATAATTAGCACGTTAAAGACTGAGAAGTCCTGGTATAAAACACCTCTAATTTCCTTCAGATATTTGTCTAACCATCTTCTTTTTTTCCTTCTTTGTCTTCTTATTCTTATTACTTTTCTTCCCCTCAAACCATTAACATTCTCTTTATGAAACACACTTTGGAAAATGCTATATTAGAATTCACTGAATTACTGAATTGTATTTTCATAGTGTGGTAGAATGGTAATAGGAGATATAATCTCATCCCCAAGTTTATTCCTTGCATATGGGAATTGTTCAATGAAAGATATGGGTTAATTCTAACTTAACTAAAATTTCATTTATATGGTATTTGTAAATTAACATATTCCAGACTTGAAAAAACATTCTGTTATTCCCAGAAATAAAAAGGCAAAGAATAGTAAGTCACCAGAGTAGGGTTTGAGGTGGAGATTTGACTAATTCATCATGTTTTTATAATTTGGAATGCAGAATCCTTTTGGATATTCCAAGACTGGAGATTCATGTTGTCTTGTAGGGATAATTGGAGTTGGGACTAGAGTGAGGTAAATGAGGTTCTCTCTTGAGCACAAAATATAAGGTGCAACAACAACAAAAATCCCTCAGTAATCAAGGTACATAATATTTTAATCAATATTTTTTTTAAATTAAAATTTATGCAAATAAATCTTGATGAACAAAATATCACAATTTTAAGTAAAGACAGGATTAGTGTTGCTGATGTTTCCTTTTGCCTCAGGCCCCAATATGACTAAGTACAGCCATGGGGATAAAAACTCAGTAGAAAAACTGCAGGAAAAAAGAAGTACTTGGTTGGGAGTCCAAATTATATTTGTTCCTTTCTCCTGGTAAACAGCTATGGAACTTTTAAATCTTTACATTTTAGGTATTTTATTTGGGAACAAACAGCTAGGCTAACATTTCTCAGCTCTTCTTTTTGTGTGGCCCTAAGCAGATTTTTATGCATTTCTGAGTTAATGTTTCCTATCTCAAATACACACAAGCTTAGTGTGTGTGTGTGTGTGTGTGTGTGTGTGTGTGTGTCTGTGTGTGTGTGTGTGTGTGTGTGTGTGTGTTTTCTTTTTGTATGTGTGGTGCTGGGAATTGAACCCAGGGCCTTGTGCCAAGCACTCTATAGCCATATAACTTTAACAAACATAGAAATGAATTCAGCAAAGTAGCAGGATATAAAATTCACACCCATAAATCAATTGCATTCCTATGTATCAGTGATGAATCAACTGAAAGAGAAATAAGGAAAACTAGCCATTTACAATAGCCTAAAAAAATGGGGAATCAATCTAACAAAAGAGGTAAAAGACCTCTACAAGGAAAACTATAGAACTCTAAAGAAAGAAATTGAAGAAAATATTAGAAGATGGAAATATGTCTGATGTTTGGATAGGCAGAATTCATACTGACAAAATGCCCATACTGTCAAAAGCACTATACATATTTAATGCAATTCCTATCAAGTTTTCAATGATGTTCTTCATAGAAATAGAAAAGGCATTCATGAAATTCATTTGGAAAAATAAGAGGTCCAGAATAGCCAAAGCAATCTTCAGTGAGAAAAGTGAAGTGGGAGGCATCACAATACCAGAATTTAAATTATATTACAGAGCTATAGTAACAAAAGTGGCATGGAATTGGCACCAAAACAGACATGTATACCAATGGTACTGAATAGAAGACACAGAGTCATACCCACATAAATACAGTTATCTCATAGTAGACAAAGGTGTCATAAATAAACATCAGAGAAAAGATATTCTCTTCAACAAATTGTGCTAAACAAACTTGAAAGACATATGTAACAAAATAAAATTTAACCCCTATCTCTCACCCTTCACAAAACTCAAAGTGGACCAAAGACCTAGGCATTAGCCTAGATACTCTGCGCCTACTAGAAGAAAAAGTAGGCCCAAGTCTCCATCATGTTGGTTTTGGAATTGAATTTCTCAACAAGACTAGTAAAGTACAAGAAATATAACATATTCTTTTAACTCATTTATAGAGAGGACAGTATTTTTCAACCTATTCTGAATAATATTTGTTAAATGAAATGTTCATAGATGTTAAAGAAAAAAAACAGGGGGTTAGTAAATTTGATATCAAGTATATTTAGAAAAAGTTTTGTTGATTTTGGTCAGATTTCTCTACTACGGGACTTCCCAGAATTTTTAATTGCTAATAAATTTCATGACTGTCTTATAGGAAAATAAAGTGTATCACAAGAAGTCTATTTATTAACATCTTATGCATAGTATGCAAAATTCTGAACAAAATGATTTTGTTTCTTTCTCCCTATAAAAATTTTAAAGTTCTAAAGGGATTTTTAAAGGTATTATGTAGAGTAAATAAGAAGCTGGTACAAATTAACACGCTATAGAAAAATAATTTTAACTATGCCTACAGAAATATATATTTCAACAGATCATAGTAAAGTGATTTTATATTCAATTTCCTTAAATCAGAGGATCTACATATTGGCTTCAACAGCCCCAAACAAACTTGGATTAAGGGTGAAGTTCTGGTACTGAAATCTTATAAAAGACATGCAAAGGATAGGAAACAAAGAATAGAAAATTAACCAAGAGAAATAAATTAGAATATATGGGGCTACTTTATCAGAGCACATTTTTAAATATGTATCAACATGAAAATAGGAAATTTGAGAATAAATATCATAAAGGCTTATCAATCATAAAACACATATTATCAACACATAGATATGAATATGAACAAATGGCCACTGAAGTTTGAAAGAGATCCATATAAGGATATTTTTAAGTTTATATAAAAGAAACTCATACTCAGAGATGATAAAATGATGTCACCCTCATGAAATTATAACAATGGCTTTCAAACTGTCTTAGAAAAAAATTATTAAAAACAAATCTATAGTAGATCAATAATACATGTAGCAAATTTTTATTGATGCTTTATAAATAAGAAGAATAGTGGAATTTGTCATGCCTATTCTCCATCTCCTTGTAACCATTGATCTTTTTAATATTACCACAATTTTGCCTACTGAAATCATATGGTCGGAAACTTTTTCAGATTGGCTTCTATCATGAGTAATACACATTTAAGTTTCTTCCATGCATTTTTAGTGGCTTGATAGTTTTTTTTTAAGTGGTGAATAATATCCTCTTGTCTGGATGTATCACAGTTTATTTATTCATTCATATACTGGAGGACTTGTTTGCTTTCAAGTTTTGTAAATTCTTAATAAAGCTTCTATAAATGTGTGAATTTTTGTGAATAAGCTTTCAACTCTTTCAGATAAATACTAGGAGCCTTAAAATTCTTTGAATTCATCCTACCAAATGACAAAACAACTGACCTGGTTAAATCCTACTATGTACATTCTGCCATGTATACATGCACAGAATGAAGCTAGAGTAACACACACACATACATACATACACACAATGCCTTCTGAACTTACTTGACATTTATGATCTCTAATCTCAATTGTGTTCTTAGTGCTTGATTGTCTTATATTCCATTCAGTCTCTCTATCACCTAAAATAATGTGTAACTTATAATTTCTCCTCTCACCATGTTCATTCTCAGCTATGACCTTGCTTTCCAGTTCACAGAGAAAATGGTAAAATAGACAAGCTTATCTCATTTTTTTCCTCTCATTTCAAACTGCTTTACATTTTTCCTTTTCTCTATTACTATGGAAGAATTGTCCTTACTCCTATGCAAGGGCCAACCTTCCATTTGTCTGCTGGATTGAATCACATACTGTCCTGTCAAGGGCACTGTGCAGGAAATTCTTTTCTGTCTCTTGCACCACTTATTTGATTCAATCTACAGTTCTCCCCATTTCCTGTCTCCATTTTCCCTTTTAATTTCCACCCACTCTCTCTTCATTGTTTTACATCAAAAATCCACTGGAGACATCTAATCTCACTTTCTCCTCTTGTTTCCATTTGACCTTACTCCAGTGAGATTTTGCCTTTATCTATTAAAAACTGGATCACCAATGAACTCTATTTTTCCAAATATAATGTACAACTCTTGTTACCCATTATATTTTTGCCATTGGTAATATCTGACAGTTTTCATATCCATTGCCACCTTAAACTAAACTGCCATTTTCTCCTGTCTAGATCATTACTAAAGCCTTAAACAGCTCTCACAATGCCTTCCCCACTATCTATGCCTAAATCTAGCCCAAGGAATTCAGCAAAAATATGTAAAATAGACCAGGACACTTCTGTGCTCAAATTTCTCTATGCTACTTAGAAAAAAAAAAAAAAACTTCATACCATATAAAGTGTTGCTCTCAGATCTGGTCCTGTCGCCTCTTTGCCCTCATCACTTACCCATTCCCTCCCCTAACCCAGCTCATTCTGCTATAACCACACTGGTTTCTCTGCAACTTCTGAAGCAGACCAAATGTGTTCCTAGCTCAACTTTTTCCTAGCTCAAGTTTTGCTTTTCTCTTTGCCTTTAATGTTGGTCTCACCTTTAATGTTCACATAACTTGTTTTTCCCCTTTTTTCAGGTATTTAGTACCCTCAGCCAGCTCTTCCCTAGGCACACTGTAAAATTGTGTATATACATACACACATACATATGTATTATAGCACCACTCTGCTTGCAGTCTGATGTGTTTAACACTGACATATATTTAGCTTACTTTCTTTGTTTAATATGTATGTTTTCATAATATATACTACTCATTCATTTTTCTTATATGGAGTGTGAGTTCCACTAGGGTATTTTCTATTTGGTTCTTTTTACTGTTGTTTTCCCAGGACCTAAAAGAGGGATAGAACATGAGAGGTGCCCAGAACACATTTGTTCAATAAGTGAAATGAATGGATTCAAACATTGCAATGATTTTATTTCATTTGAAATTATTCACCTAATTATAATAAATAATTCACCCAAATGCAATATGTGTATTCTATAGTTTTATTGCCTCTCAAGTTTTTGGACGACTTTTTTTTTTTAAAGAGAGAGAGAGAGAGAGAGAGAGAGAGAGAGAGAGAGAGAGAGAGAGAGAGAGAATTTTTTTAATATTTATTTTTTAGTTATCGGCAGACACAACATCTTTGTTTGGATGTGGTGCTGAGGATCGAATTTGGCCGCACGCATGCCAGGCGAGCGCGCTACCACTTGAGCCACATCCCTAGCCCGAACTTGACTTTTTGATACACAAAGTTTCCATTTCTATATTACGAAACATGCCTATCTGCTCTTTTCTGGCAACTGGATCTCAATATTGCTGAGGAGGGCCATTAATTGTATATGTAATATCCAAGAGAGTTGTACTGACTCTGGAGTTAATTTTTGTACATATTGTATTATAGAAATCCAATTTATTAATTACTTTTATTCATGTTTCTTATTTAATCTTGCATGAATACTTTAAGATCATTTTTCCAGTCATTACAATAGTTCCTTTTGGATTCTAATTGGAATTTTACTATATTAATAATAGTTAAAGAATGATATTTTGCCATATTAATTCAAGACTAATAAGTGAGATGGGTTCATAGTTATGTAATTTATACTTCAAGTTTTGAATAGATTTTTATTATTGTTTTATATTTTCTAATAATCTTAATCACAGTGGAATTACCTTTTTTGGATTTGAATAACATTCAGTTGTAGAACAATCTTTTGGGACTCCCCCCACCTAATTATTAATTTTGAAAAAAATATTTTATAACTAAAAATATAAATAACCATAAACTCATAACTAAGCTAGAGTAATCAACATTTCCACATTTGAAGCCCCTTGTATTAATACACATGTGCAAAACCTGTCTTCCAACTTAGAAGCAACCAGTTTTCTACATTTTGAATTTATTATTCTATGACTTTACAGTCTTACGATGTTTGTACATAAGTGTAATACATATTGTCTAATTTGGCATGGATTCAAACATTTTTATCATGAATAATACCACATGCACTCCCCTATAACATGATATTTTCACTTAATATCATTTTTGTGAAGGTCATTCAAAATGTGCTTATCTATAATTCATTACTTTCCAATGAATTATATTATTGCACCATAATATTATAGTAGATTTCTTGCCATTATTTAACAATTTTCTACCAATGGATGTTTAATACATTTGTAGTTTTTGTTGTTAACAATAATTGTAATATTGCTATTATAATAAGTATTGATGAACTTGTTTTTCACTGCCCTTGTAAATATGTACAAGTTTTGTGATGGTATATTGGTAGGAGTTAAATCGTTAGCATATTGTATGTGAATATGTACAAATTTCAAACTAGAAATAATTTTTTTCTAAGATAACTTACAATTTTTATATTATAATTTATAAGCTACCATAATGCACAAATGTCACTATAATTTTGTATCCTTCTTAAAATTTATCATTATCTGGCCTATATGTGAATGATTCAAAAACTGGCTATGTTTGAAAAAAAATCCAGGCTCTTGCTAGTCTTCTAGTCTCTCTCCTAATATCTATAATAATTAGTTATAAAATCTATATAAAGTAGAATTTAAGTAACAAAATATAATACACAAAAAAACAATTTTCATCAAAACTTGAGATCTCCTAATAAATAACTTAGTGAAGTATTACTCTATTCCTTCTGTTCTTTGTATAAACAGAGTTTTCTTGTATGTAAAAGTAAAATTTTAAATGAAATCAGCGCCTTCTTAAGTTAAGAATTTTTCCTAAATTTAGATAGTTAATACATTTCTAATCCAAATCTTAAAGATAAATTTCTTGGACTTGACACATTTCTTTAAAGCTATATGACAAAATAATTATAAAGTTCACCTGATAAAGTCACTCATAAGGATAACTGTTAGTCAGAACTTCTACCTCATATCACAATCCAAATTATTCCACAAATACTGAAGTGTTAGAAGATGAAATAAAAATTGGAAAATTATTCTATCAGATGACCTTTCAATTTTCTAGATTGGGAAATACTTCAAGCATAAGTGCAAATCAGGAAACCATGATGAGAAAATATGTAGATTTAGGTAGAATTAAAATTTAGTAAATCAAAGAAAGAAAAAAAGAAAATATAAATAATACTAGGGGAATTTTGTTACAAGCACAAAAGGAAATTTATGGTGTTAATATAAGGGTTTACCAATCAATACACAATTTTTAGTACTTGTGCCCCAATAGAGACATTATGAGAAGGAAGACAAATAAATAAACATGAAAAATACGAACCCACACTTATAATCAAATAAATATAAATTAAGGCAAACTGTATTTTCTTCAATTTTATTTTGTCTTATTTTCATCCATTATATTACCACCACACTTTCTTAAGGAATTGACTTTTTAAAAAATATTATACCTAGTACAGTGGGAAGGACCAAGAATTAAGTATAATCCATGAACTACTGGTGGACATTTAAATTATAATAATTTTGCTCAATATTAATTTTATACTCATAATTACACTTTTAAATATTTATTTTATAGAATTGTATGGTAAAGAAAACCAAATTTTATGAATAAAAAATTGGCTATAACATCCCCTGAAGAAACAAAACTATACATAACCTATGGCAGAAAGATTGAATAAATTTTAGCACACACACTTGTTGTAACAGCACAGTCATTGATAATCATATTTTAAATTTTTAATACAATGGAAAGTAATCACAAAATAACATTACTTTTAGAAAATCAGAATATATAACTTAACATTCAGAGGATTTTTAATTTAACAAAAACAACATATGCACAAAAAATACAATCTACTAAATCTACTAAATAATTCATCTTATATGATAATTATTTTTGCAATTTAAACTATTTTTTTTTGGTAATACGTGCTGGAGATCAAACTAAGGACCTTACATATGTTAGGCAGGCGCTTTCAACTGAGCTATAGCCCCAACCCTTAACATTTTTCTATATTAGAAGTTTTCTCTTTTAAACAGCCATTGTTTCATTATCCAAAAAATATTATTAGTACAATGTTAATATCAGAAGAAATGTGATAAAGCATTTGGTAGAAATTATAGAAATAGATCATCATGTGGAACATAATACCTATTCAAACACATTTATTGAATGAATTCCAAGTTTTTTGAGGAATCTCCATCCTGCTTTCCAGAGTAGTTCTACTAGTGTGCAGTCCCATCAAATTATTGGAACCACCAATGAGCATACCTTTTTCTCCATATCCTCGCCAACATTTATTATTATTTGTATTCTTGACAACTGCCATTCTGATTGGAATAAGATGAAATCTCAGTGTAGTCTTGATTTACATTTCCCTAATTGCACAAGATGTTGAATATTTTTTTCAAATGTTCTTTACCATTTGTATTTTATCATTTGAGATGTGTATATTTAGTTTGTTTTGCCCATTTATTCACTTTTTTTGTGTGTTGAGCTTTTTGAGTTCTTTGGTATATTCTGAATATCAGTGCCCTATCTGAGGAGCAGGGGGGAAAGATCTTTTCCCATTCTGTAGGCTGTCTTCATGCTTTCATTGTTTTCTTTGCTATACAGAAGCTTTGTAATTTGCTGACATCCCACTTACTGATGTTTTATTTTAGTTCTTGCCCTTGTTAAGGAAGTTAGTTCCTGTGATGTCATGCTAGAGCATTGGGTCCACATTTTCCTCTAGCGGTGCAGGGTTTCTGTTCTCATCCTAGATCCTTGACTCCATTTGAGTTGACTTTTGTGCAGGGTGAGAGATAGGAGTCAAATTTCATTCTTCTACACATATGGATTTCTGACTTTCCCAGCACAATTTGTTAATAATCCTATCTTTTCTTCAACTTACATTTTTGGCACCTTTGTCTAGTCTCAACTGTATTTATGTGGGTTTGTCTCTGTGTCTTCTATTCTGTTACCCTGGCCTATTTATTTTGCCAGACCATGCTGTTCTTTTGACTATAGCACTGAAGTATAATTGAGGTCTGATATTGTGATGCCTCCAGCTTTATTCTTTTATGAATTGCTTTGGCTATTCTGGATCTCTTATTATTCCAAATGAATTTCAGTACTGCTTTTTCTAGTTCTGTAAAGAATGTCATTGGCATTTTGGTGGTGATTGCTTTGAATGTGTAGAGTGCTTTTTGTAGTATGACCATTTTGACAATATTAATTTGGCCTATCCAAGAATGTGACAGGTCTTTCCATCTTCTAAGGTCTTCCTCAACTTTTTTCTTTAGTATTCTATAGTTTCCATTGTAGACGTTCTTCACCTCTTTTGTTAGATTGATTCCCAAGTATTTTATTTTATTTTATCTTTTTTTACTGAAGTTATTGTAGGTGAGATAGTTAGGAAAACTATCTTGTTCAAAAGATTCATTATTGAAGTATAGGAGCACAATTTATTTTTGAATGTTGATCTTGTATTCTGTTACTTTGTTGAATTCATTTATCAGCTCTAGAAGTCTTCTGGTGGACTGTTTCAGGTGTTCTAAATATGGGATCATGTCATCTGAAAACAGAGATAATTTGATCTCTTCTTTTCCTATTTGTATCCCTTTAATTTCCTTCTCTTGCCTGATTACTCTAACTAGAGTTTCAAGAACTATGTAGAATTGGAGCAGGAAAAGTGTAATTTGTTTCTATGTTCTGATTTCCTGAGTTAATTTCTCCACATAAACCCTTATTGCTTTTCATATTATCTGTCAGCATTTCTATAAATGATTAAAGGATGGCAACAATATGCTGGTCATATTACCAAAGAAATTAATATTACAGTTCACTTTTATATGCATATTATTTAGTCTTTACAGGGGAAAACATTATAAACAGAAGATACTAAAGGGAAAATGAAGACACACCAAGCACCAAGTACACAGTCCAAAAATACCTAGGTGTTTGAGAAGTTCTTACTATCTTTAGGAAGATAGAATGAACACTTGAGTTAAACAATGAAGAGGTGAGTTTTCATTTTTAATATGATCAATTAAAAATATTTTGAATGCAATAGATTGAAAATTTTCATAAAAGTAAATCTTCTAGTTGTGGATAAATACAAAGCAGTTGGGGAAAAATAATCTTAAGTGGTGCTTAAAATAAAATGGTAGGTAAAACATGAGCATTAGTGTTTATGGCACATAAAAGTACTTATCAAATATTATCTATCCTACTTACCAAGCACACATAATTGATTTCATTGCAGATGTGGTTCTTAGCATTGCCCTAACTGCAAATTCTTAATTCTGTAGCAAAGCTGAACCTAGAAAAATAAAATGATAAAATATTTAAAAATTAAATATAAAAGTGAAAATCCTACTCTATGGAAACCAATTGGTATAATTCATTTTACCAAAAAAGGAAGCAGGTTTACAATTTGATCGATATAACATTTCCTCATAAATATCAGAATAAAATTATTGGCTTTAATTTTACTTTAGATGTTCAAGACTGAATCTTAAACATGAGTTAGATGTGTCTGTTCTATAAACAAAAAAGACGTTTAATTGCTAAAATATATCAATGCATATTCAGTGCATTAACATTCTATCACAGTACATTGTGATGTTTCTTTTAGTTACCACTTGCATCTTTATACAATCTCATATTTTTTTTCCTGCATTACTGGTACCATCCTATCAATGAAATATTCTGTAGTGGTTGCAAAGTCAATATTTGTAAATTAATACTCAGTTGTCTTCATAAATACTCCAGAATCGTAGAGTATGCAGAATATGTGAGCTACAAAAATATTAGAGTGAATAGTGAAATATCCACTTTTTGTGATATTTTTAAAAATTATCTAATGTCACTTAATGTTTCCTGATGGCATCTTTATAAAGGACTGTTACTTTAAGAGAAACACAAGAATACAGTTAAAAGCACAAATTTTAATTTTGTGTTCTAGGCACAAAATAGAATGATGACTTGCAGCTATATTTCAAGGAATATATCAAACTGTGCCCAACTGTCATGCCTTAATATATACTCTTGAAATGAAAATATACTCTTGAAATATTATATTAAGCCTTCTCTCTTATTGGAAGAAGGAAACATAATTTTTTTTGTGTGTATATTTGTGTAAGTGAGTCAGAGCTTGAAAGACTGAGGAGTGGGGAAAGAGAAAAAGTAGAGAAACAGACATTACAAGAAAATGAAAAGAGTAAGGTAAACTGAAACCAAAAAGAAAAATAAGTATTGTGCCCACTTACTGCTCATGGGAATATTAAAGTCAAAGTATACTGAACCAAAACATTATTTTCGTTATTTCTAATTAATCTATAGAGTGCATTTTATTTTTATTTCATGACAGAAGTCAGACTTTATCATCAAATCAACAAACCCTGGCCTAAAATAGCTTTCATTCTATCTTGAATTTTACAGTTCTACAGGTATCTTTTTACTTGCATCCTGCTAAGGCCCAGAAACAACATGCATTTCTATGTTGTCAAAAAATGAAAAGATTCAGGGTGAATCAAAATCAAAATGAATGTAAAAAAGAGGGCAAAGAATGTCAGATGTACTGCTTGCCACTGTTGTTGGGTCTACTTTTCTTCTGCTGGGTCAGTGACCTCAGTGCTCAAGACTGTCAAGTAAAATAGTCTGAGCGACACCTGTTTTCCCAGAACCCTTGACCTTCACTCAGCCAGTAGTCCTGATACGCCCTCATGGAGAGCTTAGCAATAGAATCAAGGAAATGGGCAGCTGCCAGGGGAATTTTGCTATAATTTTTGTCTACCCACTTATGTATTATCTCTTACCTCATCTATATAATTGAGTAGCACTATTGATTAGCCTAAAAAGCTTTGAACTGGGTTTCAGGATATTACAAGCTCTATTCACTGCCAAATGTTAACAACATGACCTTGTAACATATTTGAGTCTTACTAACTACAAAAGCATTCAAATTTTTACCTCCATTTTTAATACATAGCCCAGAAAGAAGCTGTGAATAAGTTTTATTCTAATAAGCTTCAAAAATATGCATAAAATTTCTAAAGTTCAATAAAATAGAAAGTTATTGAACTATTCAAAAGGAGTAAAAGAATAAATGTTTCATTCTAAGTTATAATATATGTGAACTGTGAAATATGAGATGCTGTCACTTAATCATTTGAATTGTTCCAATCACTTTATTTACATTTTTCAGACTCATCCTTGCAAAAGCCAGTCAAGCTATGTATACAACGCATGCATTTAATTCTTAATGATAACTAAAACATACTATAAGATAACATACTACTTTGGTTATTTTGGTTATATAGGTATGGACCTCATCCCTGAACATGAGTTAAATAAGGTACATGACATAATTTTATTCTGAAAATGTAATTAAAAGGGGACTTTTATTCCAGGAAAGAATAATTTAAAAGTAAATCACAATAGGTTTATGTCAAGCTACTGGTCCAAAACTCTGAATTAAAGAGGGAATTGGAAACAGCAAAATTGGAAAATGCTTTAAATGAAGAAATTAAGGGATCAATGTGCTAACAGTAGTAGGGTAAGAAAATTTTTTAGCTCCTCAATGCTCCAAAATAAAGAGCTCCTCCCCACACATCAAGGGCCAAAATCAGAATCAGAAGGGGCTGGGGTGCAGAGTCCAGCAGCCAGCAGTTCTCTGACCAAGGAACCAGTTCTCACTTGCTCCAGATGATTGCCCCATAAGGCAATGACAAAGTTTGACTTAGCAAAATAGATACAAAAAAGGATCTGATACAAAAAGCAATGACAGGCTCATGATGGACACTGATTTGAGAAAATAAACCAGAGAAGATTCACATAGAGCAGAGATTATCAAGTAAAATTTGTAAACTCTACCACCACCACAACAGTTAAGTTATGTGTTTTCATGGTATATAACTCAGTAAGAGTCAAAGTAGCAGCAAATTTCTAAAAAAGACCAAAGTAGATGAAAGAAAGTAGCACCAAAACAGCACTCAAAGCCAAAATCAAGAAACAGTCTTGAATTTAGAAGCTAACCTAAAAAAAAAAAAAAAAAAGATAAAAAAGAAAAAAAGAAAAACTGGAGGGGAAAAGTGCAATGTAAAACAAAGATACTCTTAGACATAGGACTACCATAAGATTGGTGGTGGTTGTTGTTTTGGTACTGGAGATTGAACCCAGGGGTGCTTAATCACTGTGCCACATCCCCACTGATCCCCCCCCCCCCGCTTTTTTTTTTTTTAGTTTTTGAGACAGGGTCTTCCTGAGTTTAGCTTAGAGTCTTGCTAAGTTGCTGAGACTGGCCTCAAATTTGCAATCCTCCTGCCTCTGCATCCCAAGTCACTAGAATTACAGTCATGCATCATCACACCTGGCCATGAAGTTGTTTTATAAAAAGAGAGAAAGAGAGTGAGTTTTGCCTTTAATTAATTACACTGGTACACTATTAAGAGAAATAGTTGAAATGAATGGTAACTATCTAAAACATATTTAATTATTTTAAAATATGCCTTTGTTAACATTGGAAAACACATATATACTATCACTTTTGTCTTTTCTCCCAATATAAAAGTTTCTTACAGTTGATTCAAGTGCATTTAACTCTTTTTATGCATTTGCCTCAAACATTCTAGTTCTGGGAATTTATCAAGTTTCTCACAAAATTCAAATTGGAGCACAGAGATGTTCTTCACAACATTGTTTATAATTCATTCATTCATTCATCCAACAACAATTTTTGAAAACTTTCAATGGGCTAGGCAATGTGCCTCCTGTTTTTAAAAATATGTAAATACCATTAAAGGAGTGATAGTTAATTATGGTACAGGCATGATGAGCTATTATGCAGTTATTAAAATGATGTTTATGGAATGTTTAATGACTTGAGAAAATGCTAATGATTTAATATTGAGTGAAAATGTACTTACAAAATAGCACTTACCATATTATCTGAGACATGTAAAAATTGCATTAAAAAATGGAAGAATACTCCAAAATACGAGCTGTAATTGCCTTTAGGTGGTGGAATGATGAATGCTCTTTCCCTTTCCATTGATTTTTATGAACTACATGTATTAATTTAATTATCATTAATATATATCCAGATTTTGGTAAACTAAAAATATCAGAATATGAGCCAACTGACCACCTCAGCTCTAAGGATTTTAGTCTGACAGAATGCATGACATTCAGACAGTTTTTACAGACATGCTTCTTTGGAAGGAACAATGCTTGGTTTTGTGCTTTGCCTATATCCTTGTTTTATTTTATTTTTTTTTTTTTGGAAGAAAATAATCATTTATTAAATACCATTAATCCCATAGTCTGTTAAATGTTTCCATGTTAATATTAAGACTCTCTTATACAATTCGTAGTTGTCAATTTAGAACAATGTTAATTTAAACTAAGGTCGGATTCTTGGCAAGGTTCACATTGCTAGTTACTGATAGGTCTCCCTAGGTTTTCATTCTCCAAGCTCTGCTTTCAGTTGTGGAATTCCCTTCTGTGAACCTGGATTGAGTTGTTCTGTGCAAGGCCCATTCCTGTGCATCCTTGCACAGATTCTGGAGCAAGCTGCTTGGCTTTGACTCTTGGCTCCCCACTTCCAGCAGTGTGACATTGGATACGTTACTCCATCTCTACGTGTGTCAATTGTCTCATTTGTCAAATGGGAGTAATTATAGCACCTTCCTCATGGAGTTTTTCAGAGGTTAAAGAGTTAATAAGGAAGCAGACATTTCTGATTCTACACATTTAACATTTTGAAAAGTAGCATTTTAAGTTACATGTGCACTTCAATTTCTATATCCTTGTTTTATGTTCTGAAAATGCTTCATATTCCTAAGAATTGAAAGTAGGCATATGTCCCATTATGTCACTTTTTAAAAAATATTTTTTATCTTTAGGTGGACACAATATCTTTATTTTATTTTTATGTGGTGCTTAGGATCGAACCCAGTGCCTCACGCATGCCAGGTGAGTGTGCTACTACTTGAGCCATATCCCCAGCCCCCATTATGTCACTTTTATTAATGTATAATTCACTACAATTAAATGAACATATTTTCATGATATAGTCTAATTAAATCTAATAAATATTCATGCATATGTGTATATATATATATATATACAAATGCAATTAACTATTTTTTTTATTTTTTATTTTTTTATTTTTTCTTTTTTTAATTTTTATTGGTTGTTCACAACATTACAAAGCTCTTGACATATCATATTTCATACATTAGATTGAAGTGGGTTATGAACTCCCAATTTTACCCCAAATGCAGATTGCAGAATCACGTCAGTTACACATCCACAATTTTACATAATGCCCAATTAGTAATTGTTGTATTCTGCTACCTTTCCTATCCCCTACTATCCCCCCTCCCCTCCCCTCCATCTTCTCTCTCTACCCCATCTACTGTAATTCATTTCTCTCCTTGTTTATTTTCCCATTCCCCTCTCAACCTCTTATATGTAGTTTTGTATAGCAATGAGGGTCTCCCTTCATTTCCATGCAATTTCCCTTTTCTCTCCCTTTCCCTCCCATCTCATGTCTCTGTTTAATGTTAATCTTTTCTTCCTGCTCTTCCTCCCTACTCTGTTCATAGTTGCTCTCATTATATCAAAGAAGACATTTGGTATTTGTTTTTTAGGGATTGACTAGCTTCACTAAGCATAATCTGCTCTAGTGCCATCCATTTCCCTGCAAATTCTATGATTTTGTCATTTTTTATTGCTGCATAGTACTCCATTGTGTATAGATGCCACATTTTTTTTTATCCATTCATCTATTGAAGGGCATCTGGGTTGGTTCCACAGTCTAGCTATTGTGAATTGTGCTGCTATGAACATCAATGTGGCAGCATCCCTGTAGCATGCTCTTTTAAGGTCTTCAGGGAATAGTCCCAGAAGGGCAATAGCAGGGTCAAATGGTGGTTCCATTCCCAGCTTTCCCAGGAATCTCCAAACTGCTTTCCAAATTGGCCGCACCAATTTGCAGTCCCACCAGCAATGTACAAGAGTACCCTTTTCTCCACATCCTCGCCAGCACTTGTTGTTGGACTTCATGATGGCTGCCAATCTTACTGGAGTGAGATGGTATCTTAGGGAGGTTTTGATTTGCATTTCTCTGACTGCTAGAGATGGTGAGCATTTTTTCATGTCCTTGTTGATTGATTGTATATCCTCCTCTGAGAAGTGTCTGTTCAGGTCCTTGGCCCATTTGTTGATTGGGTTATTTGTTATCTTATTGTCTAATTTTTTGAGTTCTTTGTGTACTCTGGATATTAGGGCTCTATCTGAAGTGTGAGGAGTAAAAATTTGTTCCCAGGATGTAGGCTCCCTATTTACCTCTCTTATTGTTTCTTTTGCTGAGAAAAAACTTTTTAGTTAAGTAAGTCCCATTTGTTGATTCTTGTTGTTAACTTTTGTGCTATGGGTGTCCTATTAAGGAATTTGGAGCCTGACCCCACAATATGTAGATCGGAGCCAACTTTTTCTTCTATCAGACGCAGAGTCTCTGATTTGATATCAAGCTCCTTGATCCATTTTGAGTTAACTTTTGTGCATGGCGAGAGAAAGGGATTCAGTTTCATTTTGTTGCATATGGATTTCCAGTTTTTATAATAAAAATATAGAATATTTACACAATCCACAAAAATTTCCTTGATTTTGTTGCTTTTCAGGTACCCCTTGTCTCTGTGACAGCAAACAACTATAGATCAACTTTCTGACACTACAGATAGGACTTCTATTCTAGAATTGCATATAATTGGAATCATATAGTATATGCTCTTTTGTGCCTGATTTATTTCACTTGGTTTAAACTTTTTGAGATATGTCCAAATTGTTTCACGAATCAGAATGGGATACCATTATATACATCTAAGAGTGGCTAAAAATGGAAAGATATGTGATAACAGATATCCTTGAAGGAGGAGAGGAACTCACTGTCATGCATTGCCAGTGGGAACAAAAGATGGTGTAGTCCCTTTAGAAAGCAATTTGGAATTTCTTACAAAGTTAAACATACTCTTGCCATATGACGCAGAAATTCTACTCTTAGATAATTTTTGAAGAGAAATTGAAAAACATATCCACAAAAAGACATGTATAAAAATGATAATGAAAGCTGTACTGAAAATATTAAATTATCATAGCCACAGTTGGGAACAATTTAATATGTATCAATAGATGAAATAATAAGCATATTATGGCACATATGTAAAATGGAATAATACTCAGCAATAACATTTTTCTTTTCAAAATATAATTTGTAAAGCTAGTTTGATAATGTATATTATCCTGAGAAAGACTTTATAAAAAAAGAAGAGATACATGGAAAAGAAGAGATAAATGGGAAAATTATGTAGATTCACTATAATTAAATATATGCCATTTTACATATATTTTACTTGGTAAAATTTTAATTACTCATTTTTAAATGAGCTACAGTCAGGGTTTAATTAATACAGTTATCAATTCAAAATTTATTTCTCTATTTTAATATTTAAGATAAACAAAACTTTTATAACATTTCTTACATATGTCAGGGAAGGTATTACATTAGTAAAATCAATCAGAAATCTGAAATGAATAATTATTACAAAAAAAGAAAGACTCATATGTTTTAAATTAAGTCCTAAACTCCTATTGTGTCGTTTTCTACAAACATCTGGTGAAAACTTTATTTTTCTTCAAATGAGAAACTCCAATAGTCAGAAATGAAATTGTCTCATTCTTCTTTTACTTAAAAATCAAATACTGAACACAGAATTAGACATGGTCCCTGCTCGGTGGGTTGCACAATCTACAATGACAGCCTGATTTTCTTTCTGCTCAAATACTGAACTATCACAAACTCTTGATAGAAACTTGTTTACTATTGCGAAGATATACTCTTACCCTGATATAACTACTGAAAGAGAGTTCACAGTCCTTTGAAAAACCAGGGCCTTCAGCATACTGGCAGGCCAGGCACAATAACTCACACTTGTATAAAATAAAGGAGGTTCAGTGTCAAGAATGGAACTCTAATAATGACTTGGTTTTTTCTAGTTTACAACTTAATAAAGCTTGCTAGAAATAGAGAGCCAACTTTACTTCCAAATGTGTGCAAGTTTGTAGGTCTAGTACAGTATCTGTAATACAGTAAATGTTTGTTGGGTAAGAGAACAAACTGAAAATGTGCGTTTGCAATGAAATAATATAGATGAACAATAACTACATGTGATTTCTACATTCATGGCTTTCTTTTTCTTAATATAGTTTTTAGTTGTACTTGGACACAATATCCTCCTTTATTTATTTATTTGTTTTAATGTGGTGCTGAGGATCTAACCCAGCGCCTCCCACCTCCCATGTGCTAGGGAAGCTCTCCACTACTGCTCCACAGCCCTAGTCCCACATTCATGGCTTTCACATCCCTGCTCACATGGTCTCAGAAATATTTTGCCATTATGCCTTCTTTCATTATTTTCCTGAATTTTTTTTTCTAGGAGAGAGGTCATTTTTGGCTTCTACATAGGGATTAATATAATCCCACTCAGGCATTGTTTAAATGTCTGCTATGTATCAGATATGCCGGCAATGGTGATAGAGCAGTGAACAATTCAGAAATGCCCCTCAGACTCATGAACTGAACATTCTCATGGAAAGAACATGGAGTTGGGGAAGGGGGAAGAGAAGAGATACAGTAAGCAAAAAAAAAAAAAATAGTATATAATGTTCTGATTGGTTTCAAACCTGGTTTCATTTATTTTTGACACAAGCCTGCAAACTAGCTATTTTAAAATGAGCATACTGCAAGTCAGAGATGTCATCTAACATGTCCTAAAAGTTATATCATAGTAGGATAGTAATTTAACTCAGTTTTCTTTTTTTCCATTGGGAACCCCTTGCTATTTCCACTTACTTATATTGTAAAAAACAACCAGAGGACAATTACTAAGTTTATAAATTATTTTTTAAAGGAAAAAAATTGGGAGGGGAATTAGAAAGTACTTTAAAAATGAATGTTCATCCCTATGTGAAAGCCATGAGAATGAGCATTGTGTATCCCCCTCTACACAGAATGCAACTAAGAGTACAGCTGTTGCACTATGAAATCTCTTGAGACATTTGCTCTGAGTCCACAGCTGCTCTCAATCAGAGAAGGATCATGGCGGGGATATTAAGAGCTACCTACGCCTGAGAGACCAGGGACTCTTCTGATGACCAATCAGAAGACTCCTTGCTACACTTGCTGACATCATCTTTAGATAGCACCTCTGTCAAGAGCACCTCCCTCGGCCCCCCCCATCTCCTGCATCTTTCACTTACATTGTGGTCTAAAGATTCTCCCAGCTTTATCTGGATCCCTCACCATTTTATCCCACAAAGGCGTTTTCTCCAACAACGTATTTGCATGTTTAATCTCGTCGCATCTCAAGGTCTGACTCTTGAAGGATCTAGACAAATGGTACCAAGATTGATTTGAGCAAATCAGCAATAAGGTGGGGATTTGAGACTGACTCCCCATTCACCAGAAGGCAAACAGGACATACTAAACTTCCTCTTCCTAGATTTCATTCAGGAGTGAAGACCCATAGAAACCTGTGTGGAAAGTAGATTTGAGTGGTACAAAGGGAGCTGTGAGAATAAGCCTCAGAGACCAACCTTTATGGGTAGTATAAGGACCAGTAGTCCCAAGCTGTATGCTCTGAGATCCACAACTTCATTTATGGTGACTTCACATGCTCTATGGGCTGCTCCCAGTTAATGACTGAGAATGGCAGGAATACTAAGGCAGGCCCATTCCTGGGAGACATGGACACCCTTTGATGGGCAACTTTAGTTTGAGCACATTCTCTGACAGCATTGTCAAACCTCCTTCAGAGTTCATGGATGACCAAGACATCTACAGCCATCCTGTCTTCTCTTCACTCAGTGTCAGATTTGCATGTTACTTTATTATATAGCCAGCTATACCTAGCTCCCTCTCTGTTTCTTTCACATAGATATTTATCCTAGTAAAACCCTTAGACATTTGATCCTGCTTTATTATTTGATTTTTGAGGGCCTCTGTGATGTGTAATATATTATTAAGTTTGGGTTGTATTGATAAGCCCAGCCCCTCACATAACATCATAAGGAAAATGTAGTAGACTTGTAAAATGACTATTTTAAAAGTATATGACAAATAAGTGAGGTAAAATGTAACCTTATTATAAGACAGCTTTTAGAAAACAAACTAGACAGTGTATTTATGTCATTTTACATGTTCATACTGTGGCTGAATAGCATCACTAAACAGAGAATCTAAGTATTTGGGGCTATCTATGAAAAAAATGCAACTAAAATTGAGGCTGGAGAAGGTTTCAATAAACTTGGTTTTGCAACCAAACACAGTGAAAATTAGTATTTAACTCTTCCTTTTATGTTTTAAAAATTGAAAGGAGAATGAATATTGAATATCATTTCACATCAACACTTGGTAAGACGTTCCACTCTACTAATCCCCTGGAACACAACCTGTTCTAGTTTCTCTTCCCACAAACCCCTTTCTAATTTCTCAACTTCTACCTTGCTACAGCTTCCTCCCATCCACTTTCTATCTGATTTTGTACTTTCTTATTATCTTCATTCATTTTCACTATAATAAATACCTGATCCAACCTGAAAATATTTTCAAGATAGTTCATTTAACCTTTTGAAAGCTATTGCTAACATGATTAGAAAGAACGATGAATGGTCACAAATGAAAAGGGCTGTCAGGAAGCTAAAAGTTAATGCCTTTGGAAGTCTTCAAGTAATGGTAACTGTCTCAGTTTTCTTTAGCTTTCAGTTTCAAAGACAGCACAAAAACCTTAGGTTCCATTTTTAAAGAGTAAAACTGATTAACCAGAGGTGCTTCTAAAATAGTATGGAGAACTGACAGTTTTTAGAAAGTACTTTAATCAGGTTAGCATTTTATTTACATTTTCTTATGTTCTTTTTCTGCAAAAAGCTCGACTTTAGTCTGTCAGAATTGTCACAAACTCTGAATCATCAGTGTCAAAAAATGTGTGTTTTTTATGCTTATAAAGTTGTTCTCTTTGAGTTGTTCTTGTGTTTCCTGAAATGAGAGTTTTCTAGAATTTAGAATTGAAAACGTTTAGCATAATTTGTTTTGAATTAAATCACCACTATAAAAGGTTTCCAATGCTAATATTTTTCTGTCAATCAAGAAAGGTAAAGTTGTTGGGAATCACTTATTTTAAGTCTTCATCAATATAAACAGAAACACGAAAAAAGCATAAGGTTCTCTTTCCTTCTTGAAGCATAACTTTTTATTCATGATTCCCAAATGTTTGCACTTATCTTTTTAAAGTTCCACATAAGAATGGAAATGTCTCTATGCAATAATGTAGAAATTCAGGAACTCAGTCATAATTCATTTCTGTTATCAGATATCTAATCACAAGGTAAACTTTAAGTCAATAATAGATTTCTAAATACTTTAATGTTTGCAGAAGCTATTGCTGTGATGATAGAAATTGCATCTAATTACTTTGGATTACTTTCATCCACTATCAAAGTGTTATGTGACATTTTCTTTCTTAACTAAACTTAACCGTTGTTGTCAACCCCACCGAATTTAGTACTGAATGCTGTATTTTTGACACAAATTTCATTGGTGATACAAAGTTATTTTAATATTTATACAAATTTACTTGAATTTATGGAGATGCACTTGCTCAGATAGCTATTATGTAATATATATATATATATATAACAATATGTTAATAAATATATCATATATCATGAGTACATATATATTCACATCTATATTTGGAAATACATAACAACATGTGAATATAGATTCTGAATTGTTCAGTTGATACAAAGTTGTCTCTTATGGTAAAATGCTATAATTATTCTTTATGTCCAAGTAAAATATTCCATTTTGTATATATACCACATTTTCTTTATCCATTCATTTGTTGAATGACACCTAATTTGGGTTCATAGTTTGGCTATTATGAATTGAGCTTCTATAGACATTGATGTGGTGGTATTTGCTGATAAATGGATGGAACTGGAAATATCATGCTAAGTGAAATAAGCCAATTCTAAAAAAGCAAAGGTCAAATGTTGTTTCGGATATGTGGGTAGAGAAGTATAGAAGTTTATTGGATTAGACAAAGGTGAATGAAGGGAATGGAGAGGGATGGAGATAGGAAAGACAATAGAATGAATCAGACATAACTTTCCTAGGCACACATGTGAACATACCACCAGTGAAACTTCACATCATGTTCAACCACTAAAATGGGATCAGGAATGTAATGGGTTGCACTTCATGTATGTGTAATATGTCAAAATACACCCTACTGTCATGTCTATCTAAAAACATTAACAACAAAGAAAAAAATTTTTTAAAAAAAGGTAGGTCACTTGTATTTTTTCTTTCAATTATTTCCCCCAAGGACCATGTAAACAATTCAGTAGAGAACTATCTAGCCTAACATCAATTTTCTTTGCATTGCTTTAATGATTTTTCCATAAAATGAAGCCTTGTGTTCCTTCTAGAACACTCCCAAAATTACTTTCATATAAAGGCATGGAAATATTATGGGCCCCATAATATTTCACTAAGAATGTGAAATACAACACTTTTCAAGAAAAACTGCAATATGCATGATTATAAAACTATAATTATTTTAATGTTTTGTTTACATTTCTACTATATGGCTTACATTTTCTGAAAGCAACATACTTTATTAAAAGAATGGTTTTAATTGAATGAAGACATTGACAAATTTCTAGAGACATATGACTAGCCAAATTTAATGAGGATGACTTAGAAAATTTAAACAGCTCAGTCTCAAGCAATGTAATTGAAGCTGCCACCAAAAGCCTACCAACAAAGCAATTGCAAGTATATCTTTTTGTCTACCTACTACGACATATATGGACTTTTAAAATGAAAACAATCTTCAGCATCTTATGCATATTGCTTTGAAAATTGTTTTATATCATTTTAATTTTTATTAATATACTTATGCTATCTTCTGACACAATAAATAACTACTGCATACTTTACTATTTGAATGTGCCAACATTTATTTAAATAATAACTTATTATTAGATATCATATCTGTATCCAATTTTTTTTCTTACTATTGTAAACAATTCAATGGGCATCCTTATATCTTGCCATATCTTGAAAATCTACTTATTATAAATATGTGAAATATAGTTTTTAAATCTGTAGTACATTAAATACTTTTAGTAAGTTCCTGTGTAGACAGTTTATAAACAATTTATTTAACTATCAAGTATGCACAAGAATTACTCCACCTGTCTTTAATGACAAAAGTAAATTTTTGCTATGTGGTTTTAATTCTGTAAAAGAAAATAAACACTAAAAAATTAAAATTGTGATGCTGAGAAACATATCACTAGAAGGCAAAGGAAGAAAACATTTTTATGATGAATGATAGAGTATTCATTAAAAGAATATAATCTCAGAAATTAATAAAATAGTACATGAAAATAATTTCTCATGCAAAATTTGGATGAGAAAAGAACACTTTATAAAGAAATCTGATTCTATAATTCAAATTTTGTTACATTTTTCTTTGAATCCTGGATTTTTTTAAATAAAAGACAAACCTATATTTATAGGCATTTAAGGCTCAGCTGCATTTCTCACATACATTAACTATTTCAGTTTGACTGTTAGCTGAAGGGCACCCTTATGCTTATTGATTTATCTTTATGAGATTAAAAAGCAAGCAAGTTTTCTTAAATACTGTATTTTTAATACTGGGACTTAAAAAATACTAAAATCAAGAAAATATGTATATCACCCCTAAAGTTTTTCTCAGGGCCCTGTGATGTCTTTGTTTCATCCCTTTTGACAATACTCCCCAATTTCCATTCCAGATAGCAACTTATCTGCTCTCACTTCAGATTATTTTGTATTTACTAGAGTTGTATATACATGGAATTAGGTAGTCTTTTTGCTCTGGCTTCTTTTACTTGGCATAATTATTTCCAGATTCAACCACATTATTTCCCGTATCAACATCTCCAATAAATTTATCCACAAACATGAACTCCACTGGCACTGAAATTATTTCTAAAAATGATCTTAAACTTTGGTTTCAGAGGCAGTTACATATTAGAAATCATTCTGGATTTGCATTTGAGATTTGTTTCTTCAGAACCATAGTGTTTAGGATAAATTATTCCCAGCCAACAAGGAAAGATCTTTCCAAGAACTCTGCCCAGTCATGATTTTTTTCCTGTCTGGCTGGTGGTAATAGACACTGTTGCAGGCTCTACAAGAGTGCCAGGCATCATTTCTTCTTGTCCTTCTAGGTGTCATTCCTCAGGGCTAGGTCATGTTCTTCCCACGAGTGCACTGATCTGACTTCTTGCAGAGGACCCTTGGTGGATATTCAGTTTTCTCAGTGCACTTGTCTCCTTTCCTGTACTCTGTCCGATGAACTCTAACAACCTTGGTCACACTAGACTCTCAATTCCATCTGCTCATTCCAGGGAGTTGGGCAGGCTCTGTAGCTATTCCCTTTTGCTTGTGCTGTCATCCAGAAACTCCCTCAGGGCACTAAGCTGGGGAAATTTACCAGGCTTACTAAGAAATCCCTAAGGAATCAATGAAGTTCATTGACAGTTTTCTAGTGGCTTAACCACTGTTTCGAATATAGTTTTACAGTTTTTGAATATTTCAATTAGGAGGATAATTCTAATCTCTGTGACTTCATGTCTATCAGGTAAAATTTACACCAATTTTTAAAAACATTTATTATTGGGGTTTTAAATTTCTTCCTAGGTCCTATTGTCAGCTCTTTATCACTGTGACCAAAATACCTGACAAGAACAATTTACAGGAGGAAAATTTATTTGGGGCTCACAATTTCAGAGGTTTAGTCTATAGTTGGCTGATTATATTTCTCTAGAGAGAAAATTATGGTGGAAGGGTATGGTAAAGGGAAGCTACTCAGTTCATGGCAGCTGGGAAGGGGAGAGAGAGAAAGAGAGGAAGAAGGGGGTGAGGTGGCAGAAACTGAAAAATCTGGGCCATACCCCATGACCTACTTCCTCCAACTAGGTCCCACCTCCCAGTTGTCCATTCACCTCTCAGTGGATTGCTCTAGCAGGTAGTCATTGCCCTAATTATTTCTTAAAAGCCCCACCTCTGTACCTTGCCATATTGGGGACCATGCTTTCAACACATGAGATTTTGGTTATATTGGAGATCCAAACATAAATGACACATGCATTTTCACAGTATATGGCTATCTTTGTGTCACTCCCTGCTCCACTTCTCAAACGTGTTACTGTTTCCTGTGTCACTCCTCAAATGACCCTTATCACTCATAAAATTAAATATAAACATCAATGCAGCCAGAAAAATTGTTTGAATAAAGTAAAAAGAAAGATTTTAATTGTTTACAGCTTTTCTTTTTCTATTTTAGTTTGATTCAAGGATATAATGAATGTAGAAGAATGGGCAGAGTACATGGTCTTGATTAATCCATGACAGTATTAACATTACTCTCAAGCAATATTTTAATAATAATTTTGCAGTTGTAGGTTATATTCCCTGAAAACATATTGAAATTCAGCTAATCTGTGTGGCAGATGAAAGAATATAATCATCAAAAGTGTAAAAGAACTCTAACCATGTCACAGGCCTAATATTTGGCCATCTCACTTATAGAGTAAAAAAGAGTTTTAGTCTAGTATGTTTAATAAAAAAATAAACTTTCACTGAGCATTTACAAAATGAATTTAGATTTTTGCACAATGTTTATATATATATTTATAGATCCATACCCTATCTCCAAACATAAGTATTACTGTACATTCACAAACCTCTGGAAATATCACTTCCCTTAAAAATTTTCAAAAGAGAATAACTTAGAGTAACAAAGGTCTTGCTGGAGGTCTGCTAACTATTACATTAGAGAATATTAGAGTATTAAGCAATGAAGAAACAATTTATATGAATTAAGCTGTTCAGGGAACATTTCAGAGAAAAGAAGTAAATTCTGATACTCTATAATATTTTAATAGATAAGTGCCACAGTCTGGCTGGACACAAATCATGAGCCACTGAAGCAGGAACAAACTTTATTTTTGAACTCCACCAAAACACTTCACACAGCTCCCGGGGAATTCTCCCGAATGTGAATGCCACTCGGCTGGTCCAGGAACCAGCAGCCGGAAATATCCTCTGGAAATCCCTCCTCCTGCACCTCCCCAACCAATGGGAACTCTCCGGGAATCCCCACAAGAACTCCAAAGTAGCGCAGGAACTGCAAAGTAGTGGCCAAGTCGGATAGTAATGCCTCGCCTGTCAATCAATACTATTGGCAAAATGCCAGGGGCCATTCCGACTCAGCTGTGGCTCTCAGCAGATAAGGAATCTAAAAATATTGCTTCCACAAAAGGAAAATTACTAAAATTATAATTATTTAGTTATTACTCTATTATTCTTGGAGTTGGGTTTCAATACACCCTATTTACATCTTTACTTTTTGCATTTATTAGTACATTATAGTTACATATAATATCGGAGTTCATTTTTACCTAATCATACAAACATGGAAAACAATTTGCTCCATTTCAGTTCCTGGGACTTCTCTTTTTTCTTCCCTCCTTCATCCCTCTGTTCCTCTTCCTTTACTCTATTAGTCTTCCTTCTATTTACTTACAGTATTTTTTAAAAAAAATAGTGCTTTATAGGCATGCATAAATGTGAAATACACTGTGGTGTATTCATATACACACAGAGCATAATTTGAGCAATTTCATTCTACCATTCCTCTCCTTTCTCATTCCTCCTCCCTTACCTTCAATCCCTTTCCTATACTCCACTTATCTTCCTCCTATTTTCATGGGATCTCTTCCTCTTTTTTCCCCCTGTATTTTGGTAGAACTTTTGCATATGAGAGAAAACTTTCAGTCCTTGATTTTCTGAGTCTGGCTCATTCCACTTAGCCTGATGTTGTCCAGTTCCATCCGTTTACCAGCAAATGCCATAATTTAATTCTTTTTTTTGTGTCTGAGTTAAATTCCATTGTGTATGTATACCATATTTTCTTAATCCATTCATCTGCTGATAGGCATCTGGGCTGGTTCCCTAAATTGCTACTGTGAATCACACTGCTATAAATATTGATATGCCTGTTATCACTATAGTATGCTGATTTTAGTCCTTTAGAATAAATACTGAAGAGTGGGATAGGTGAGTTATATAGTGGTTCCATTCCTAGTCTTTTGAGGAATTTCCATATTGCTTTCCAGAATGGTTGTACTTCAAAAGTCAACTCAAAGTAGATCAAAGATTTAGATATTAGACCAGAAAGTTTGCAACTGATACAAGAAAACATAGGTGTAACACTTTGACATATTGGCAGAGGCACTGTCTTCCTCAACAAGATTCCTAAAGCACAAGAAATAAAAGAAAAAAATATCAATAAGTGGGGTGGCATCAAATTAAAACACTTCTGCATAGCAAAGGAAACAAGAGAATGAAGAGAGAACATAAAGAATGGAAGATCTTTGCCAGTTGCTCCATTGATGGGAAATTAATATCTAGAATGTATAAAGAATTTAAAATCTTAGCACCAAAAAACAATTAATAAATGGGCAAAAGAACTAAACAGACACTTCTCAAATGATCAACAAATATATGAAAATATGTTTACCATTTCTAGTGATCAGGAAAATCCAAATCAAAACAACATTGAGATTTCATCTCACTCCAGTCAGAAGGGCAATCATCAAGACTACAAATAATAAAAAATATTGGCAATGATACAGGGGAACAGTATACTCATACTTGTTCCTAAGTGTATCTTAATGGATACTTCTACTTTTTTGTTTTGTTTCATTTGTTTGTTGGTCCTAGGGATTGAACCCAGGGGTACTACACCACTGAGATAATCTCCAGCCATTTTTATTTATTTTGAGACAGAATCTCACTAAGGTGCCCAGGCTGCCAACCAATTTATGATTTCTCTGCCTCAGCTTCCCAAGTTGCTGGGAATCCAGGTGTGTACCAATACACTCAGCATTATCCCTACTTCTTCTTATGGAATTACAAAGTTGTTCAGGACTTCTTATGACTTAGCATATGATGGTAGTTAAAACCCAAAAGCCATATCTTTTAATGTCTACATTGATAAACTCTATTTAATCAGTACCACTAAAAATTACTATTAGCATGTATGTCAGCCAGATACTTTCACAGTAGTTCTGCATAACAAATCAGCCCTAAACCCCTTAATATCTTAAAATAACAATCATAACCCACGTTCACCAATCTGAAAATTGGCTGGTGGCCAAATTATCTGGGCAGGGTTTGATTGAGCTTCATATTAAGCTTCAGGCTAAGTTTAGGACTGTTGTACTGGTTTCCATTTCTCCTTTTTAGCATTCTCTCACTAATTGGCAAAAAGAGTGCAGTCATGATGATATCAAGTCAGTGGTGAACTATGTCATTTCTTTATCAAAAGAAAGGGTTTTTTTTTCTAGTAATAATGTGATGTGTAGTCTTCCAAGAGTATAGGGATGTATACATAATTTTATCTGAGAATTTTCTACGCACTTTACTTCATCTGTGACCACATCCTTGCAAGTCTCCTAAGCCTTTGCCAGATCATAAATAAAGCAAATGTGACTTGTTTTCTTTTTTTCCTTTTTTAAAGTCAAAATCATTGATTAATTTTAATATATTCTAAAATTTTGCCTTCTGAGTACAAGCTATCATTGTATCTCTCATGCCCATAGCCAGTTGCCTCCCAAGCTGAATTAAACACAAAGATTTTAAAACTAAAAAAAGAAATTAAACTTTATGATTTATAGGCAAATGGACCTCAGAATATCTTATTTTCAGATATATTCCAGGAATGAAAAACACAGAAAAAATATTTTCCAATTGGATGGAAAAAGCACTAATAAATACTGGTTTGAGATTTTGGTGGCTTTTAAACATCTGATGAAATTCACCAAGTAATCTGTCTTTAGTTTTATTTAGTGCTATAAATTTTCTAATGCTTATAAACAAGAACACAAATGTAATTGCATTTCTACTCCCTTATTCTTCTTTAGCCATATCATTAATAAACATCTCTTGTTATAAGTATCAAAATCAGAATTGGACTGTTATTCAGATAAGCTTCTTGTGAGTCCATTGTCTACTATTAAAGTTGAAACAAATTCTTTATGAAATCTGCATTCAATATTGTGGAGAATTTTAGGGTCTTGTACATACATGTTTATTTTAGTGTATTTTACCCAAAATAAAGAATGAGAAATAAAAATTTCACTAACTTGAATAAAAAGAAAGTTTTCTACCCTCCAGCTCCAGAAGGTACATTAGATTATTGTTAGGGGATTTTTTTCTGGTACCCATACATGAAAGCGGACCTATTTACTTCAATAATTATGGCTGTAACTTTAAGTTAATCAAAACTTTCTTAAAACTTATAATAACCCCAGAGTCTGTAATGACATAGGAATTATGAAGAGGTCTTGGGCAGAAAACAAGGAGTCCCAGGTTTACATGGCAAGGATCTCTTCTGCTCCAGACATCTCTTTGTCTTATTTGAATCCCCAATTCCCTACCATTGTTAGGATTTGCCTGTAAAATTGTTAAAACTCCTACAAAGGGTGACTTTTGAAAACATTTAAAATTGTTAGGGTCTATCATTGCCTTTTGATTCTTATTTCCCTCTGTGTTTTGCCTCTTTCTGAAGGAAAACCATCTAAATTACCACACTGAAATATTTTTACTATGACTGGAATGACTGACTTGTTCTACATAATGTCAAATGCTTTCTATTCAATGAGTTAGCAACACAATAATGTAGGTAAAATATTAGAGACTTGGGGTTTCTTCTTTTTGAAATTGCTACGTTTCCCAAAAGACCTCAACTTAAAATTAGGATTTTATGTGGCTACTGGGCACATTCCTATTGGATATAACAGCCACAAATGCCCACATTTGTCTGATTGTAGTAATGTCTAACCACTTAAGACTTACACACACACACAAGCCTTCATGTCATACAACACACAAATATTTATTGAATATTTACTATGTTTCAGGCAGTGGGGCTACAGATGAAAAATTCGAATTAGAAAAAGAAATAATTCTCTAGTTTTAAAAGGACAAATGAGGAAAAAAATAAAGGAACAGAATGAAATAGTCTAATGCATTCTGACTCACACACATATAAGTTACAAAGATTCTTCTTACTTCAAAATAGCTGTAACCCTGTTGGCACCTGTCTCATGCCCAGTGCCCAGCACACTTGACTCTCCCATGTTAAGTGCCTCCTCTCTGGCCTGTCACAGCATAAAGCACTCAGCCTGGCAACCCCTGCAGCCACGTGTTAAACTGCAGCACAGACCAAGTTGCTGAGACATGGAGTAAAGAAAGTGGACAGTTCTCAAGCACACCAGCTGAGCTGCTGTAGTCTCATGTAGACTAGTGCAGTGCTCATGAGTCCTTTTCTGTGCTGCTGGCCTGTCAAGGATTGAGGCAATCAGCATGACACTGCTAAAATATCACTGCCTGAAACTGCAATCATTTCACATTCTTGGGACACATATCTTACAAAGGCACACTATTTAAATGGGAACCCTAACAATTAATCCTTTTTAAAAAAGTAGAAGTAGGAAAACATGTAGATAATCTTACATGTGATTTTTAAAGTTTATAGAGCTTTTTTTTTATCCCTGCTGATTAAAAAACATATAGAGATATCTGCAATGTGACCCCATAGAATAAGTGTCAATTAAGAAAGGAATATTAACACAAATCTTGACATTATCTTTAGGTATGAGGGAAAAATTAAGCACTTCATTCAAATATTCAAAGGTGAAATGATTTCAACTTGCTTAGAGACCCGAGAAAGGTATTTAATATAATATTTGGACATCGAAGCACTTTCTCAAGAATAAATCACTAATAAGAATCCTTCCTCTCATCACATGAGATTACTTCTCACAAATCAGTGCAATGCTTTCAATACTTTATGCTTTGATTTTTCAAAAGTATTAATAATAAGTATCATTCACTTCTTATATCTTGCTTAGTCTTAAAAATGAATCAAACTTAAGGTATTATTGATATATTAAAGACAAGTTAATCATGATGGTATGATTTAAAGCTGTGGACTGGAAGTAACAACCTTTCCTTAATGATTTCTGAAAAAAAAAAAAAAGCATCTCCTGGCTTGGGGTTGTGCTTGAGACTTTTATACAAAGTCAAGTTAAAAACTGCAATATATTTCTCCAAAGCATCTGCAGTCCAAGCGTATGTCACAGATCCTCAGGAAGAATTTAAACCATTTTCAAAATGTTACAGAAAATTTAGAGAATGGCAATTATTAAGATGAAACATTCTGAAGATTGCTTTTCCCTCCATCATCTGAATTTCTGAGTGGTCTGGTGTCACACATAATTAGCCAAAAGAAAAAACAAATCAGAGAATGCAAGTTTACATCCATGCATACTGAACACATGTACTTTATCAAGAAAGTAAATAATAAAGCTTGTGGAATTCTTGAAGTCCTGAAATCAATCAAGAGAAAAGAAATGATGATTTGTGATTTGAATGTTTTATTAGCATTTCTACTTTTTACAAAAATGGCATTCTAGCATTGAGTGCTAACACTGTCTTACATAATGCATAATGTCATTGTAATTAAAATGTACTTATTAGTTATCAATTTGCATATAATGCTACAGTGGGCACTGGATAAGAACTACTCAGGCAGAGATTCTACCCTCTTGGAGTTTAAAACTAGAACTGATGAATTGATGACACTAGCTTGAATAAATAAATCTCAGTTATGCCACAATAACTGAAAAGTAGATGCTAGAATATTATTAAAATTAATTTAAAGATAAATTACAGATGGGAGGGTTTTGAAATGTTCCAGTGAGGAAAGGTATCAGCTCTCCTCTGATCATTACACAAAGACGTCCAGGAAAAAAAAAAAAAATTAAGCTTCCAAAGAGAATGGATTGGAGCAAAATGGCAAAGTGAAGGTCTCTGTGATGACAGTTACAGGATTTCCTAGCATGATGCTGGAAAGTGGGAGTAGAAAGAAGGACATCTGATAACTGTGCCTGGGTTACAAGAAGGTTGTGTACAGAACTGACCCAGATAGCTAGAATAACTTGAGAACTCAGAGTCAAAAATAGAGATCTTTCAGTGTCCCTAGGCCAAGGAGAATGCAGTTTCACTATGGGTTTTGAAACAAGAAACTGAACTAAAATAATATGAATTTTGTGTCCACTATTCAGGGCTTCCATTTGAAAGTAAAAAACACAAATTAGATTTAGCTAGGCTAGAAAAGCAGAAAATATTTGTTTACCTGGTTGATTGGTAGATTATTTATTTCTCTATTATTTGCCTCTCCTAAACATTTATTTTAGATAGCGAATGGATAAATATTGCACCCAGAATTAACAGGGTACTTTTCACAGACACAAACTGAACTATCTCACTGTGATTTGCCTCCTCTTTATCAATAAGTTCAGCTTGCAGTGCACTTTTTCTGTGAACTGACATTTGTAATTTGAAAAATGAATCCTTTTCTGTTTTATACAGTTTCTTAAGAGAAAAAATAAAAAGAAGGCAAAAGAAAGAAGAAAAGATCAAATGACCTATTAGACACCAAAGAAAGCAAATAATTTTTCTTGGAATATTATAGAGCTATAACTACCTTTCTGTCTCCAGTTTTCTGATAAGTACATTCATAAACATAGAACAAATGGGAAACCCAGTTGAGTTGGCTCTCCTGAGTTTCAGGACCACTTGTTATAAAGGACTTTAACTGTCTACTAGTGTCTCAAGATAAGAGAGATATCAAACCCTAAAGTAGTAATCGGTTTGGATTTATAAAACAAAACAACAATGTAGCAACAAGAAAAAAAATAATTCTGATAACATAAATTTATTTGAATTCAATTTATGTGCATTTAAAATTGTTCATTTAGGAGGCTTACTACATATTTACTTTGTTGAGTTCATAAATAAAAATGTTAATCACAGTTGAGAAAAAGTCGTTACTTAAAGATACTTTTATATTTTATTAGGAAAAGTAACGCATTGAACATAGACCCAGGTGTACTTGTTGTTTGTTTAAATAAACGATGAAATTCAAAGCGGGGATGGCTTATGTGCCCAAGGCATATAAGCAAGGTGTGTACTGATGTGCTGGGCAGCAGTAGCAACAAGACTGCTGTGAACACTGAAGTCAGGAAATATTTGTGCTGCCTCTTCCAATTTCCCTTTTCTTTTAGTCTTTGATGGATATATAATAATTATATTTTATAAGAATGCCAGTGGTAACGGAAGTGCTCCTCCTAATGCAGAGGCTGTAAAGCTATCAGAAGAGCTTTAAGCAAATGTTATCTGTTTTACAGAAGAAATCAATTACCCACAGATTGCTTAAACCAGTGACAGGCATGGTAAGGAATAAAATGTGTTAAGTAGAAAAGTTACAGCCATCAACATGTAAGGAATTACATGATATATGAAAGCAATCACTTGTTCAATTTACCTTCAAAACTAAAACAAGTTCTCTATATTGGAAATAAACATGAACTTCCCTCTGAAAAGGGAACAATTTCCAACTCAATGGAAAAAGTACTGTATAAATTTTAACCAGCAATAGTGCTATTAGGAGAACACAACCAGTTTTTCAGAGATAAAGTATGTGAACTATTTAACATACTTATTTCAAAGTAGGCATTAGTTTGTCTTCCTCTTCCTGCAATTCAGCATTACATAATTTTCCAGATAGGCTTGGAAGAAAAGGAGTCTGCCAGAAAATGCTCCACACATTATAGTGTACCTTATATTTACATAAAACTTCAAAAGATTTTACTCAATTAAATAAATTTGTTGTATATTTAAGTTCTAAAATTTATTATGCTCTGCTGATGACACAGGTTTTATCTATAATATCAAGAAAAGATATAAAAATGAACCTTCTTTTCTCTGGCTTGAAGAACAAAAATAAATGTTTTGAAGAAACACTGATTGTTCTTATGAAGGACATTATGTTGCAAAATGCTGATCAAAGCTAGTAATTACTCAGGTGGAGTTGGCAACTTGCTTGTGAAACAAGGTCACCTATTTTAGTTTTTTCTCCTTTCAGACCTTTAGGAATTTTTGAATTGTATAATTGAAATTTTAAAACAAATTAATTCAAATCACATGTAACATAAAAAGTGATTTCTTAATATTGCAAAACAGGAATCATTTTACCAGATGTGCTGTTAGAGACATCACAACATAACCATCATGTTTCCATGAGCTTCACTGTGTGCACTGACAGCCACAAAAAGAGATACCTGCCTAATGAAGAACTTATGTTTTTCTTTTTACTTCATTCTTTTTTTTTAACTGAGAAGTGTTTAGAAGAACTTGCTCACATGATCTTTTAATAGAATCAGGAGTAATATACCAGCTGGTGCATATCATTCTTTTATGATGTTCTTAGGGAGAGTTCTATACTGATTTAATTTCTTGAGAATAAAATATGTATATTCAGATTTCATGCAAGTCAATTGTCCTTAATGGACAAGTGTTAATGATAAATTTAAAGTACTACATTTTAAGAACGTTTGTAAGTTAAAAAATTTAAAAAGAGTCATACTAGTCATTTTTTATCCACCCGAACACAGAAAACAATATTGTGAAAATTCCCAAATGAAAGGCATCACTGCTAATGCTTCTTCCTCTGCAAAATTATCAGGTTGATATAATGGTGATGTCCTACTGATTATTCACCACAGACCTTCCTGCAGGATAATGCATTCTTAAAATATGAACTTGAAGCTAAAATATTAAATATGCATTTCTTCCTCCAATAGGACATTGAAATGCCACATGCTGTTGGTGAGAATGACCCATAAGTGTTGGATGTTTCTCCCCCTCGCTCTTCTTTTCCAGAAACAGTTAGTGTGGCGTGCAGTGAACCAAATCAACAATGTGATTCAAACTGTCTCTATAGCTTCTTGGCAAAAAGAAAGGATAAACTATAAAAACTCCCCTCCTACAGCTTTCAGCTCTTGCTTCCCACACTTTAGCATCTTCTGTCACCTCTGGCGCTGTTACTGACCCATGCTAAGCTAAACTGAAGGATGATAAGTTTGCTGCCTTTGCCCTTGTCCTGAGGGGCTGCACATTATCCTATCAAGTCTCAGTAGCCATTTCTGTGGGATATTTGTCACCCCAAGAAGGCCTTTGGAACAAATGAAATGGGCAGCGAATTACAAAAATGTCATTCTCTAAAGGAAATGGATGAAGGCTTTTGTTCTCTAGTAATAAATAGATGCCATAGGCTTATAACACTATTTTTATATTAAATTTGACAGGGTTACTATTTCCAGTTCATTAAGGGAACAGCTTGAAAACTATTTCCTCCTGTACTTTTAAAAATAACAGTTTCCCTCTTTTCTTCCTGGTAATAAATATAAACAATACCTGGCAATAGATCCTGGAAATCCTGAATCATGATTAATTTCAAGTTACCTTTGCTAATGTTTGTTTTTGAAAATGTAAAAAAGTCATTTCAGGGAGGGATTTTTGAGATATATGAATGGATTATGTAAGAGGTACTTAGAAATGGATTTTAAAAGTCTGATTTATACTATTCCTCCTTTCTTTATAAATCACAAATATATTACTTCCTTTCTTCACTTTTCTCACACATTATAGTTTTACAGGGCGCAATGATAAATATGCCATGGACAAAGGTCAAACAAAGGATAATAACTCAATTCCTTAAATGAAAGCTTCAAAGTAAATCCTCTGTGTTTAGCAGCAGTATACAGGGGTCAAGATGACAATGTCCCAGACTAGAGAATAAAATGTGTGTTAATACCTTTGTGCCTCAGTACGTTTGTTAAATGGATATACTTGGATTGACATACTTAGATTTTCTTTGAAGTGAAACATGAACAAGATACATAATACATGACAATAAATTAAACAGTACCACATATTTTTAATTTTGGATTGGGTTGGGTTGGGCATTTTCATGGTAGTTAACAACTTCAAATATAATAGACATTTCTTCAGCAGGTTCACCTATTCAATGACATTGAAATTGAGCTACTTTTTACTTACTAATCTTATTTTTTTAAATTTGTGAGATAAGGTAGTAAAATTAATTCATGGGAGTTTGTGATAGTTAATTTGATCTATTAGCATATTGATAGACTATTAATAGTGGTGATTACTCTGTGAAAATTGTTTAGTAATGAAACAAATTATCTAACCTCAGAATTTCTGATTTTGTTCAAAATTGTAGCTACTGGCTTGACACACCAAGTTGCAAATCTTAAGTTTAGTCACACATTCTTATATTTTGACAAAGTTGATTAGTAAAATAGCAAAAACTGACCAAATCAATTATATTTTTCAATGAGGTTAAAAATCCTCATTTCTAAGAGGCAAATTACTTTTTAGAAAATCAAACTCTGAATTTTCAGTGAATATATGATATAACTTATCTTTTATACATATGTATATATTATATGTGTGCATTATTCTTTGCTTCTCAACATGAGAACATATGCTTGTCTTTGTGAACTCCTTGATCATATAAGCATTGATAAGGGGCACTAATAAGGGCCAAGATTCTACAAAGAATCTGAGCATTATATCCCAAATTTATCAATTTAACACATGCACTAAGGTTTAAATTTACTAATGTATATTTTAATCTGTAGTCAGATCACTGTCATTTTGACTATTGTATATTGCCGTGAGCCACCTAGTACTCATCCTTTAGTGTCTTTTTTTTCCTGGTAAGTTAGGTTCTACTGTTTGCTAATAAAAACTCTATACCCTTAAATATTTAAATTCCGTGGAGAAGTAACAAACCACATTAGAAGAAAACTACACAAATAATATAGATTTTGAAGAACAAACTTTTCTCAAATAATAAAGCTTAAAGAAGAAAAAACAGCTTTTTTCTTCACAAATGGAATATGGTCTATAATATTCTCCATGATTGTATCAAAAATATAAGTTAAGTACAAATGTAGAGGATAAAAAGAAATACATTAACAGAAAAATTACTAGAACATAATAGTAGGTTACTAAAAGAGTATGAATAATTTTCTTTGTTGTTGATTTTTAAAAATTAAGCAGACTTTATCCTATTTTATTACATTTTGTTCTATACTATCCATAGGAAATAAAGTTCAAACTATTGGCAATAATTTTATCATCTAACTACTTATTGTTTATAACTAGGCTTGTGTCTTTATATGACTTTTCAATTAAAGGTATTCCTCAAAGGTTCCCAGTTTTTTATTATTATTAAATATAATCATTTTAAAAAATTAATTTTTCTTTCCTTGATTTGTGTGCTTTATCAACAGGTCTAAAACTCAGAGTATTTCTCCCCAATTCTTTCTCTAGATTTTCTCATTGCTACTCTCTAGGAGGCAGTGAATAGATGCCCAGAGCACAGAGCACAGAGCACATCAGTGTATTATGAGAAAGTTAACAGGAAAGAATGCTATAATTCTTATTAAGGGGGTGGGGGGGAAGAGGACAATAAGGAAAAAGAAATAAGTTCCCCCACCTACTGGTGAAACTGAAGATTGTTCAGCCACATTTGAGCCAAGGGCTTCAGAGTAAGAAAATCAAATATAAAGGCAAATAGACCATCAGCAACTTGGCAATGTATGGCTCTTTCAAAAGAAGGGGACTAGAGGCTGCTGCAAAGATATGGTGGCCTAAGAGAGACACTTTCCATATTCACAGTTCATTTTACTTAGATGACCAGCTAATGGACACTCAGAAAAAAACCAGGATTTAGTTGAAGTGGGGAAGGGATGGGGACATTTCAGTATATTTTAAGAGTTCTTTGATAATTTATTAAACAAATGGTATTATTGTGAACTAAACTGTTACTCTGAGGCAAGAGTGCCTTTGTTTATATGTCCATATTTTTGGAAGAGAGGGCAGAAAAAGTTACAGTATGGCAACCTAGAAACACAAAATAAACCATCATGGAAATTTACCCAAAACTGCCAGGCCATGTATTTCAGGGGCAATTTTGTTGTGCTTAAACATTTAATTTGACTAAGTCTAATCAGTGATTCTTCAATATGAGAGAGGGAGAAATATGTGAGAAGCATATTAAAAAATACAGGAAAATGTCATTTAGAATGGGTATAATCTAAATTTTCTAGAATAATCAAGTGGGAATTAACAGATGAGAAGAATCATAGGTATAAGAAAACTTTCTTTAACAGAAAGGGTGTTGAAACATTTGATAGAAAAGGGTTTGAATAATTTCCTTTTATGTTGATCTTTCAAAATAGAATAAAGTCTATCCTATTTGGTCAATTCTCTTCAACCTTCTTATACACACTTCTGTCCCCAGTTCCTAAGTAGTCAGTTGGCTATCCCTCTTTTTTTTTCTCTTATACTTTTATTTTGTTTATTTATATTTATGTGGTTCTGAGGATGAAACCCAGTGCCTCACCCATTCGAGGCAAGTACTCTACCGCTGAGCCACAACCTCAAGTCCCTGACTAGCCCTCTTATTTTTGACTCTTTAGTATTTTTAGCAGCCATACATAATTTTAAATTTCTGTTGATTTTTTTTCTTATCTTGAGCCTTCATATTCATTCTCTGCCTTCTATTTCTCTAAACCTCTTCTGTAGGTTGATACCCAAAACCTAAACAAAAACAGCTCAGAATCAAGGTTATCTTCAACTCTCTTGACATGTTATACACTATTGTAAGTGAATCCTCATAAATCACTCCCATGCAATAAGCCCAGAAGCAGTAGAACATGGGAATCATACTGCTGCATCTCTTGTGATCTTTATGAACTTGGCCAGGGTGCTTACATTCTCTAAGACTTGAGTTCCTTATTCAGAAATACAGGGCTAATAATAGCACCTCCTTCAAACATCTGATATTTTGAAAGCACTCAAATTTTTTGCAAAGGTTTTTCCAAGCTATTTGTCATAGTTCCCTTCCAAGATAGAGACTTTTGGTGGGTGTATTTCCTTACAACATCTAAATAATATGAAGTGTAAAATATGCTATGCTTTGAATTTGCTGACATTTAGAACACACATTCAAAAATATTTAAAACACTATTATATTTCCAAAATATTTATATGTTTAATATGTATTCATAAAAACATCATACACACTAATTTTATCATTCATATGTATATGTTATGTGTATAAATTGCTACTAAATGTAAATGGTTTAAAGTCATGCATATTTAAATGCTTCTAGGTGATTTTTCTCCCTATAATTTGTTTTCTAAAAAATGAGACTGGGCTAGGGCTGTAGTCTCATTGTGGAAGCCTTGCCTAGCATATGCACAACCTTCAGACAGACAGACAGACACACACACACACACACACACACACACACACACACACACAAAAGAAAAAAGAAAATGTGACCAATAGGTGTGTATGGACACTGGGACTAGCTTTAAGGAATTCATTCAAGAGTTAGTGAAATACTCTGAACCTAGCTACTTTAAATGCCTTTTTAAAGTAGTAGTATTGATATAATTTCTGTTAAGAACATAATACCTACCACATTTACACTTTCCTGGGGACTAATCATGAAAGATGATTTTTTTATCACCATTTTAATTTTCAGATGAAAACATGAAAGTGGAATCACAAACTTGTGCTGTTAACATCTAGTAAAATGAAATGTAATTTAAATCCATAATGCATAATTTTTAAAGGGAAGTAAATTACTGCTTTTATATGGCTTGGCTTGTATTGATAAAAATTGACACAGAGGATTTTTTAAAGTTTACTTTCCAAATTCAACTTTGAACTGACTCACAGCAATCATCGCTGGATAAAAATTGCTGTGCAAAATCAGGCATAAACTATGTATTATATATACATTTAATATAAAGAGAATTCTACAAATCATAATATATTAATTAGCTACATGATAGAGCAAGCTACATTTAGATTACTTATTGTACCAATTTAATTTTCACAGTGGCAGCTAATTTAAAGGAAGGATTTTCTCTTCAAGCTTGTTTTTTAGAAATTGTTGTGTAAAAAATATTAGTCTGGGTTTTAAAGCAATCTTTTCTCCTTCCCTTCCTCCCTTGCTTTCAGAGAGAAAGTTGTGATAGTTTGTCTTTTAGTAGCTAGAGATAGAAATGCATATTTTTAAAATATTAATTATAAACTAGAGGATTAAAAATAGTGGAACAAAAATATGAATCTGAGTTTTCAAGGCTAGCATCAGATATTTACCTCGTTATGCTATTTTCAGGATCCTTTTGGAACCCATGGGAGTTCTATGCATTAGGGTGAGAAAGAATACAGCCTACAGGTGCTGGGTTGTACTCAGAACACAGAAATAGAAATGGAACCCCACTTATTACAGGTTTATATTAGTTTCTGTACTCATCTACTGATCTACTCAAAAGAAGATAATTTCCCTTTAGAACAGAGAGAGTGCACAGACATAAAGGTTATTGGTCCAAATAATAAAGTGGGCCTTAACAAAACTTTAGAAAGAAAACATGGAAAATATTTATATGGTTATTATTTTAGACTGAGGTAAAAATGACCATGAAGAGACTCACTGGAAAGAACAAGTGACTCAGTTGTGTTAGTGCTGATAGATTCTATAACCAATAACTCTGTCTGATGTCAAGCAATTCAGTGTTCACCTCATTATCAGACTGTGTCCAGAACATTCAAAGCCCTAGAACTCAATAGATTTGACAACAAAATAGAAATTTGAGGAATGCTCACTTTCTCTTTGTTAGAACAATTTTCATTCAGAGGAAGAAATGGCTTTTTTAATGAAATTAGAAAACTAAAGACAGAGAACACATGACTTTTTACATGACACATAGTAATATTTTGCCTGTCTTCTATTACTCATACAAGTTACTGATCTTTCAGATTTACACATTTCTCCATTTATGTAGGGAATTAAGAATGTATAAAAGTCTTTCCCCATCTCTGTTAGATTTAAAAATGTTTGGGATTCCAAGAGATAGATATCTGATTATTCCTCAAAAGCAATTTGTCAGAAGGAATTGTGTTCTCAAATATCATTGCAGCTTTTAGAATTCTCCTTCACTCTTCTACCAGTAGATCTTTGGTTAGTTTATTGCAGCTCTTTGATTAGTTTATTGGGAAGAAGCTTGCTAGTCTTACTTAGTCTCTGTTTCCATGTTTTCCCAACCACAGTCATTTGGGAGACAGGAACAAGGAGTGGGAAGGGAGCTTTAATTTTATTGCTAAACTAATGTGAAAGTTCAAAGAAGAAACTTACAAGTCTCTCATACTAACAACACAGAGATTAAGTATACTCATCAAGTTTTTGCTTTGTTTAGTTTGTTTGTTTATTTGTCTGGTTTTTGTTTCAGTTTGGATCCCAGCTAGTCAGCATTATTTTTTTTTTTTAGGTTGGAGGTAATTTTTTAAATCAACTCACTTAGGATATTAATTATTATGAGCATATTTTTTTAAGATTTGTTTACCCACAAGCCAGATTACAGAAAATGCAAGTAGAATAAGAATAAATATGAATTTTTCTTATTAACAGTAAAACAACTTAATAAGAAACTCCCAAAGTGAAGGAGTTCGCCTTTCTACACCCTAAAGGATGAGCAGCTAGCTTTTCTACCCAGTAACGAGCTACTTTTGACCCTACTGAAATCATTCCAGGACCCTGCTAGTGTCTACTCATTCACAAAGACTTTCCCCACCCCCACGCCATTCCCATCCAATGGCTGGCTGCCTGATCTGCATGCAATATTGTCCTCCAGCATGAACAATTTACAATGGGCACTTTATTTCTGCAATTTAGAGAGAGAAAGAGAAAGAGAGAGAGAGAGAGAGAGAGAGAGAGAGAAACTACTGATGCAAAATATATTTTCCCCCCTTTCTAATGGATAAGTAATAACGAGGAGATTTCTGAAAAGCTGTCCAGGGTGCCTGTCAGTGCTGGCAAAATTTCTGACCCAGAGAAATATATTCACATCAGCTCCTGTGATTATGAGTTACAGGCCCCTTTGGAGAAAACTGCTCATAGAAGCACCAGAGAAACTGTAAAACCAGTCTAAATATTTGGCACATAGAATTCACTATCCATTCATACATACAGTTTTGCACAGGAGAAAATATATAAAATTATGTTTTGAGTTAAATTTAAAACAACATATATGAAATATATGGTTACAAGAACTCTACAATGAAATGCTATTTCAGTAGATGCCAAAGGGCTGGAAATCAGTAAATGGATGTAAATTAGACCAGGCTTTGGCACCTTGCAAATCCATATTCCCATCAGCCCCAATCCTTGTGCTCCAATTTAACTTGATTCTGAAGATCCTCTTTGTGGTCTGATTTGGAACCTATTTCCTCTCTTTTGAGAGGAGAACAATAAGGGAGGAGGGAAGGAATATGTGAAGAAAGGTAACAATAATTCACTTGAATTAAGGGATCATTTTGCTTCATGTTTCCTTTCAGTCCTTCCTGCCCTTGCACAGGTCTTGGCAATGGTTGCTGTTTCATTGCCAATTTAGTGAAGGCAGTGGGCATAGTGCTAGAGTGGAGAGCAGTAGTATAATATTTCCAAATGAGAACTGTTTGTCAAACACCAGAAATCAACAGAGAAAATTAGGAAAATAAGGCTCTCTGCAATTATTATTATTTTTCTACAAGTAGTTAAAACAACTGTGATAACTCACACCTGGGCTTTGCTTCACAAGAGATTTCTCTTAGCAAGGATGGTTCAGCAGCAAGAGCCTCTAGCTGATTCCCTGGGGAAAACTCTGGAACTTGGGCATAACTTTACCTGGGCAGTCTTTCAGAGTGCTGTTCACTTTGCAGAATTTGTCTCTGATAAGCAAGGAGATGTGCATTTAGCAAGGTATATAGGATCTCTATAAGATTATACACACTTAAATGAAAATCATTAATGCCACGTTTATATAATTTCCACATACACAGTAAGTTTCTTGAATAAAAATCAATTAAAGTGGCAATTTGTCGTTCTGTAGAAGAAACATCTGGTTGGGTGAATGTGATTTCATTTATGAATCAGAAGTTTGGGCACTGTACAGACACAATCAGAGATAATTTTATGACATTATCTGAGCTTATTTGTGCTTCATTTTAAAACACAGGCAAATATCCAATTATGATTGTGGACTGATAGTGACATAGTAATAACTTTGTCCAGTGAGGAAATCATGTAAATAGTAATGGGATAAATCACATAAAAAACTAATTTGTGTCATATTTACAGTCTGCTGAGTACTTCTATATGTATGACATCATTTGATTCTCATAATAATCATGTGAAATAGACAAGGAGAAATTTTCATTTTTATAGTTGAGGAAACTGAGGCCAAGAGAAATGTATAAAACTCCAACTTTACCTAAGGTCATCTGATTGCAATTCTGAGGCTCATTTCCACTCATTGTGGATAGGAGTTATGCTAACCTGAAGGAATAGTACTTTGATGACTAGTTGGACTTATTACTCTTAGCGCAGAGGTAAGAAAGTGAAAGAAAAAAAAATCTATCCTCACAGTTTAAGCTCTGCTGTAGAAGAATTACAATATGTGTTTTTGAGTATAGATGAATACAATATGCATAAATATAAATGTACACTTTGCCATTTTGGGTGTGGCCATGCTGCACAGACTGGGTCAGTATTCAGATGTGGTTGAAAACTCCCTGATAACTCTAGTCTTTGGACACTTTATACATAGTCTACATCACAATAGTGAAGTTAGTTACCATCATCCTCTCATTATCCTTTGAGAAAATGCATAATAGAAAGGAGAAAGAAGCAGGAACAGTATTGAGTATCACTAGTCATTTCCAATATGTCCTGGAAAAGAGATGACCTTGAATGACTATTACATCTGAAACTAGAATTTCAATTCCCAGTTTATACTGGAAAATCAGGGTAAATTATTTCAATGTATTTATTAAGATAACCTTTTCATTAGTAAAAGTTCTATAAATACATGAAGCATGCAATGTGTAATAGTACCCTGAATATACTGTGAAATTCAGACTGAGTGGAAATTTAGTTTATTACTGGCTAATAACTTTTTTTTTCTCTAGCAGTTCAATTCAGGAAATCAAGAAAATAGACTTAACATGTATGTGCCTAGCAGCATGTAAAAACAAGCAGTACTGCCCATAACAGAAGTATGGAGATGATAGCAAAGAATACAGATGCCACAAAACATGGTTAGTTTCATAGGCTTGGTTCTTAATTCCAGCCATTTTTTTATGCTTCAAGAATATAACAAAGACAAAGTGAACAGACAGAGATTAATGCAAGAAAAGTGGCTCTTTCCCAAACATTTTGCCTTTTTATCCTGCTGTCTAGAAAACAAATTGAGGTTTCAGAAACTAGCAGTGGTTTTGCATTTTTCTTCATTAGGAAGTGTATTTGTAAAACAAGCCCCAAATTTTTGCCATTCATGATTCCTGGCCACGGGGTAAGATTCTTCCGTGGCACAATCTTCAATGTATGTAAGCCAGAGGATCATTTCTTATCCTGAGCACAGGACGTGGCTAAGACGAAGCTGAAACCACCCCTCCCACACTCTCCACTTCAACAACAGCAGCTCATTATCAGAAGCACGTTGCAAAGGGCGGTGCAGGCACAAAAATCAATCTGATTGCCTGTATAGCTCTGCAAAATCATTCCAAGGGAGGAAAAAAAAAAAATGTCGGAGAGTAAGGAGAAAAGGGCTGGGAGGGTGGAAAAGAGCAGGAATGAGGACATAAAGCCTCGCAGGTCCATAAGGACTAAGGTTTAATGGCTGAGTGCTTGTTTTGAACTGTGACCTGAGGTTTGGCTGGGCACTAACAGTGGCATGCCTCATCAGCCACTGTCATAGCCACCCCAGGGTATACCTCCAGCAGGGAGTCAGCTCCGTATCCTGAATTCTCAACTACCAGCTACCCACTGCCTCCTCCGCACGCACTGCTGAGACCCTGCCGAGAAATCAGCATGCAACCCAAGGAAGCATCCTTTCCTCTGGAATAAAAATTAATATTACTTGTCATATTTCATGTCTGAGCTCTTTTCATGCTTTATCCTCTGGTAATGAGGGCTAAATTACCAATATTAGTAGATTTTCATGGCTAGCACAGAAAGAGCTGTTACCAGAATAAATGTTTGCCTTGCTTCTGTTGGACACAGGCTTTGCTAATGCAGCTTTGCTAATTATTTCTAAATAGGCAATAATCTGCATCCCCTAGTGCTGGATAGTGGATTGGCCACGTACCTGCTATTTCCCTTATTTACATGTTTTACAACTTTATCAACTACACTAATTACACTCTGAGCACTGTTTAAAATTTTCTGTTAATAGAGATACAATGATGCACCAGAGGATGTGTATTTATGCCATAATTGCGCCTCTGTTCCTACGATGCAGTCTCCAATTAGCTGTCTACGGTGGCACAAGCAGCTGCCTGATATTCTAAAGCAGTGAAACATCTGCACGGCGGATGATACGCTCACATGGATTTTTTTTTAAGCCTAGAAATTTACACCCAAGGGAGTGCAGACAAATAGGAGCCTGTCATGTGTAGGGATGATTAGAAATCCTCACCATGGCAACATTGGAGCAGCCATGTCACAGAGTGAGGGGACACATGTCTAGATGAAGGCGCTAAAAACATTTGCCATTTTTTTTAGCTTCAGTCTTCCAAACTTCCCTCCCTCCCCCTTTCTCTTTTTCATATTCTTCTCTTTGCATCTAAAGCCAACCAAAACAGCAGGTGAAAAGGCCAAAGTCTGCAGCCATGCAAGGCATATGACACACGGGATTTAGTGTTAGGAAAAACAGTGAGCAATCAGAAATGCTAGACCCAGGAAATGTGCAGGGCCAGGAATGAGTGAATGAGTGTGTGTGTGTGTGTGTGTGTGTGTGTATGTTTGCTGGAAAAATATTCTAATAATTATTACTTTTAGTGGTGGGTTGTATTAAGAGCAAGAGGCAAGATAGAAAATAAATACTAGATAGCATAAAACAGTTGAGGTACCTTAGTCAAAAGATGACACCTAATTTAAAATTTCCTTTTAACCCTCATTAACAGTTACAATTTCTGCATGAACAGTTGGCTAGCACACATTAGTGAGAGTAGCAAAGGCACACAAATGTCTTCTAGTCTGATATTGAATATATTTCTTAATGGCTGCTTCTTTGATAAGCCTGCTTATATGAGGACACTGCATGGATGTGTTTAGCCACATCTAAAAAGGAGTGTAAAACCCTATAAAGAAATATTTGGGAAATACAAAAACACATTATTATGTTTCCTAGGACTGTATTGATTTGTATATTTTATTAATTATACTTTTTTAGAAATAACATTGCTCCTTGTCTAGATTTGACCACACAGGTTTCAAAGATGAATCTTATAGTTTTATATGTTTTGCTTTACATGTTGCCTTAATTTCTAGATGAAAATACTCAAGTTCAAGTTATTAATTTAAAATTATTCTTCCAAATAATTATTTTATCATATGATCAAGACAACACTTCACAATTAATAACAAAGACATATTTAAAAGTATTTAATTAGCAGAGAGCTAAGAGGTTAAGGGAGCCACTAGTAGTGAAATAATTAGAGAGAAAATGCTTTAATATAGAGTCATTATAGGTAGGAGCAAAAATGTAACATATGTGCTAAATTATAAGAGTACCACAAGCAACGTGAATTGCATGAAGGGTCAAACCTAATCAGTTAAAATCAATTCGTGTTCTGTGTCTACAGCCCCATTGGTAATATGCTAGGCTGTTCTTACCTGTGTAACATAGCATCACTTTGGACTGCTACCTCAGAACTTCTTAGATGTCATGGTAAAGTCCAGATTGTTCTATCATCACTGAACTTCTCTTGGGAATAAATACCAAAAGTATACATTTTTTAAAAAAATTTATTTCTTTCAATCCTTTGAGAAATGCTCTAATTAAAAGAAATATTTAAGAACGTGTTGAATATGTATATATTCGTATATGTCTATACACATACATACATAAAGACTGGCAATTTTTTCAAAATAGTTCCATAAAACTAGATACCTATAATATACAATCTCAAAATTGGATTTGGGTGTTTTAGAAATAGGGATGTGTAATTCTCAATACATTTAAAATCACTTCATGCAATTCTAGTAACAATTTTAAGAAAGGATCATTTTGAGTTAAAGGACTATATTAGCCTTATTTAGATTAATGGTAGATAATCCCAAATTCACTTATTCTAATTTCCCAACACCCTAGACCATTTGGTACATGAAGATCAATATTTCCGTCAGCCCCCTCAGGCTCCTGGCTTTTATCAGACCATGCACTAAGGCACCTTATAGTGTTTACCAATGAAATCATATGATGTTATGCTAACAGTGAAAAATGCTTTCCCTCTATTTAACACTTCAGTAGCACAAGAATTAGTTATTTATTCAGTTCCAAAAGAGAAACTGAGACTTGCCTTTTGCCTCTGTATCCTGCAAATAAATTCTGAGTGCAGTTGGATAGTGGCTACATAAACAATTCTTGTCATGACTCTGGTCTGTGGGTCTCATCGTCCCTCAGCATACCATATTTTGTACAAGCCTTATATTAGAGAAGTATGATACTGAAGATCTACCATCCACCACATCTGTCAGCATAAGGACAGAGTTTATCTGATAAACAAGTCATTTTTGGAAACTGCAGATGCTCCCACTGTGAAGTATTAAATGTGGCCCCGCTTAGATACATAGAATGGGGTTCCGGTCGACTGAACGCAGGCTGATAAGCTCTGCACAGCTCAGAATGCTGTTTGCCCACATACTAATGTTAAACAAAAGAACCGCAGACTGCAGAGAAAGGATGCGGGTCAGACCAGTAAATTGCTTAAACCCTTAGGCAGCCTTCTGAAAAGAAAAGGCATGAAAGAAGCTGATATGAGCTTTTATGCAGAATTGTTCTGTTTATTATCCCTGTTAAGGAAATGAAGGCAAGTGTCTTGTTAAACTATATATTCCCACTAAGACAAGAGGACTGACTCTCTCTAAACAAGATGCAATATGTCACTGGTCATCACTTGATAAACCACACATCTCTTCTATATTATTTCTAGATTATGAATACAATAAAAAAGAAAATAATAAAGCTGTACACATCAAAACCATAAAGGCTGTTATACTGTGTTCTACTATTACACTACCTGATTTGTCACTGGGCATTCCAGGCTAATAACAATCTGTCATGGAAGAAATCCATTTTGTATAAAAATTTCACTATCTTCCATTAAAACTTTGTTAGTTTTCAATTGTGATGACTCTATTTCAAATGAATTGCTGATACAGCTTAACAATAAAGTCAGAATAAAATATATCATTGTGGCAACATGTAAACTTACCCTGAATAGGGAAGGGATATAATTTATTAGTAAAATTCTCCAGCGGATAACATGACAGTCAGTATTGAATCTCCCCATGTAAGTTAGAGGTTGGAGCTGGAAGAAAGGAGGAGAAGATTCTTGAGTTTGCTGGACTTTCAGTACTTTCCCTCAGGTCTGACCCCTCAAGAAAAAAAAAAAAAAAAAAAAACATCTTTTTTGAAAGCAGATTTTTCTTGCACTCAATCCAGTCTCCTCTCTTTTTTCTTTCCCTCCTGCAGAGACACTCCCATTTGATTCATGTACTGGGACAAAGGAAATGAGGGAAGATCCCAAGGCTTAGGGAAAATCTGATGAGAGAACCCTAACAGATAAGCAATCCATTTCTTCCAAATCACAAAGCAAGAAAAGATTTAACAATCAAAGCTCTACATACAGGAAGAAGACATAAAACTACAGGATGTAAAGATAGAAAAAAGAAAAACACACACAGGCAATTGTGCCAACAATAAAAAATTAAAAATTACCCTTTGCTTAAATCTAGTATAACATGTCACTGAGTACTACTTTGACATTTCCCTGCGGCTTTTCTCAACAGGCAACAAATGAAAACAATCTTGAAACTGTTCTGCTAAAGGCTCAGTGCAGGAGGCATATCCATACTTTGTCATCGGATAATCTTACAATCACGGTCAGCCTTTAAAGCATTTACACCAACAAGAGCAACAGGTTTGTAATAGAAAATACTCAACTCGGATCCCAAATGTTTGCAAAACAAACAAACGATGAAATTTTAAAAAATGTATGACACAGTCACACACACAAGTGAAAGTCTTCCATATTATAATCAAATTTTAGAGAAAATAATGTTTAATAGTTTTATCCTTAATGAGAAATAAGAAGCCGATACTAAAATAGTAAGAAAGAGAGCCCCAAGCAGCAAAGGGGAGTAGAAGACAGGCAAGCCTACCCAATCAAATGGCACTGCTGACTGTGCGGAACACTAGAGAGCTCAGCTAAGAACAGATACCAAAGAAAGGAGAGGTACACAGAGGCTTAAATAAATTGTTTCTAGATTTAAAAACAAACACCCCCCCCAAAAAAAAAAAAAAAAAAAAAAAAAAAAACAAAGATTCTGATTCTGTGACATTGCAACTCTAGTGAATGGTCCGTGGAGGGAGCTGTTGACACAAGTTCTTGGGTGGAGAAAAAAAATGACACCGTTATATCCATCAGAAAAGGAGGATAGGGAAGAAAACTTAACTAAATCACACATTTAAAATGATTTGGCAGAAAGAACATTCCTTTAAGCTACAAATCTGCTTTCTCAGGAAGTCACCTAACATAGATCCCTCCCAGGCACTTCTACAAACCCCCTCTGGGTGTGGATGGGAGTCCAGATCACAGCTTCTGTCTGTCCAGGTCAGAGGTGGACATTCTTATACAAATAAACCCACCTAGCCAAAAAGGAAAGTGCTGAGAAAGGCTAAGAGCAAGCTAGTTAATGCAATGCTAGCAATATTGTGTGGTAAATATTTACTATGGTCTATGCATTAGACAAATAGATTGGAGGGATGCTCTCATCAGAAAGGCTACTTTCAGATCCCTCTGAAAGGACAAGACATGCAGATGTTTTTTGCATAATGTCTGATTCCAGAATACATAATGGACACATCACTTTAAATACTTTCTATTTCACACATTTTCCTGTGTAGAAGTTTTGCAGAGTAAGTCCTTCTTTTTCTTCTTTTTCTTTGGCAATAGGCATTGACAGCCTTCAGATGATGAAAGTGGAAGATTATATCTGCAGGCTCAAGATTCTATCTGCTCAAGATTTATTCCCAAAGATACTCACCCACCTAATCTTAAAGGTCCTTGCAGAGCACAGGGATCACTGCTGTAGCAAAGAGCAGGGCTGAGGCAGAGCTGGATACTGAGGTAGTGCCCTCAGCCACCTTCTGTTTCCACAGTTCTTGGGGAAAGACCTACAGGAATCACACAAGGTTCTTCTGAGCCTAGGGCAGCACTGATAGCATTTGTTCACACAAATGGGACAATTTTTTGTTTTGTTTTTAAGATTGCAGATTTCTTTTCCTCCCATTCTTTTCTAGGGTGAATAGTTAACGAGGAACCTTATGTAACTTGGTAAACTTAAATTATGTTATGTTAATCTTTTGGGAAATAAAACTATTTTCAACAACATATGTATATTTCATTTTAGAAAATCTCCCACAAGAATTTTATTTGAGATCAAGGAAATTTTTAAAGCACAAATATGGAAATGAGAGAAATATTCTTTTACTTTTAAAATTCTATGCAACTTAGATTCATTTTCAGCTATTATCACAAAGCCCTTCACCAATGTCATAAAAATTATAAAAAATATATTTTTGAGGAGTAAAAATTTCTCTTGACATTGAGTAAAAATAACAACCTAAATAACAACAACAACAACAACAACAACAATACTACTATGTTCTGACCCTAAACTTAATTGGATAGTATTAAGGAGGTACAATTAGATCAAAGAAATTATTTTCCATTGAATTTTGGTATAAATTCATGAAATGGTGTAGACTCAACTTGAATCCTTAGGGACTATCTTAATTAAAATACCTTTTTGCCTATTAATATCCCATACTCATTTCAAACATGTTGTGGGAGGAAATTTATATTGTTATCAAATATTTTAAATGAACAAACAATGGTGCAGAGAAGTTGATGAACATCAATTAATGCTTTAATTAATTAATAAGAGAAATTCTTTCCATTCTGTTTTTGACTTTTCACTATCTTTTGCATTTTGAAAGGTGATTTCAGTCCTTGAGGGAAAGTTTTAAAGATTATTTTTGATGTATTTCCCAATAATGGTTTGCAAAAACACTTTCCAAAAGTTGGTTCACAAAACCACACTACCTAAATATGACCCATGATGCAATGTGAAAGACTTACATGTTGATGTATTATTATTATTATTATTATTATTATTTCTAATGAAGAATTCTTCTCAGTCTGGTTCTTTCATATTAAATTGCTGAAGTGTTCATGAATTGTGTAAACATTAATTATTGCTTTGTTAATTATGTAAACCCAGTCATATTTTAGAAAGAATGAAAAAAAACATATTAAAGTAGTCAACAAAATGTAAATAGAAAAATAAAATAACAAAAGTAACTGAGGCACAGTTCAGTATTTTCTGTTGATACTAAGATATTTTACCAAAACATTTCCAGAATAGGAATAAAATGAGAGACTTCTTTTAGATTTTAAAGTTTGTACATGGATTGCATTTACTTAATATATTCTTGAGGCACTTAGAGTCAGTAATACTTGCATATTTAGCATACCTCCCATTTGTTTTTGTGTGTCCTCTTAACCTAACTCCAGTTTTCCTCATCTGTTTCCCTATCTATCAAATCTTAATACTTCACCTATAAGGTTGATGGCTTATAATGTTGGTTAGTTAATATGATTAATACATTCATCCTTAACGTCAGCAATTAAAATAATGAGGATTTTGTATTGAATTAACTTGATACTTTTTAATTTAGAATTGTTGAACACAAAAATAAATAATCACTCCTGTGTACCTACCAACCCTGATCATTTTTTGAAGTGAAAAGTTAAAAAGTCTTTACGTAGAAAAGATACATAGAGTTTTCTGGATATTTGGGCACTAGCCTGAGTTTCTCTTCAGAAGGAAATCCTATTCCTCAATGTCTCCCTCTGCAGAATAAGAAGGGATTTACTGCCAAGCAATGACCCTCTCTGTCATACTTCGAATATTGGGCAGCCTCACTTTTTTAAAAGTCCATTACTTTGGCTTATAAGTTTATCATTCAAATGTGAAACTTTGTGAATAAAAGGAGGCACAGTTGACAATCATTATGACAATGGGAACAAATCTCATTTATCTCTTGCAAATAGGAATTCCTTTGCATCTATTAGATATTACCTGATTAGTGAGCAATCTGTTTTAATTATTACATGACATCAATAACTTGTGAAATATTTTCCCCTTAACCTCATGATTTTCACCTGAGTGATGTAGAAATTCTATTATTAAAAAGGAGTTAAAGTAACTATTAAGGAATTGCCTAAACTAAAGGATATATTTGTTATACAGAAATTATGTTATGTGATAGTAGTTTTTAAATCAGGTATCTATAAAGTTTTGCCTTAATTTAGTAATAGTAATACAATTATTCAAAGGAGTTCACTGAATTAAACTCAATAGGAAAACACCCACTTACTTTTAGACAATTTCAAAACAATGTAAAAGTCTGACATTAGTACTTATTGATTTTTGCCTTAATTTTAAAATGCTAGTCATTATAGACTATTGATGAGGCTCTTGTTTTTTATCTCTTTGGTGATGCCTACATTGTCTCCAACTTACCCAGAGATCCTGAGCAAAGTGATGTGAAATTCTGTTGCCTTAGGGATGATGCAACAACATACCATTCTGGTGTGAGGAGGTGAACAGAATCAACTCATGAGAACCAGAGAAGCTTTCTTGTTGAGTACAGGATCATCTTGCCATCAAATGTGACCTGGCATGATCAACAGCAGTTGATATATGTGCTATAGTTACTAAGGCTAAACTCTTGATCAATATGTCAGATTTCAAAAGCGATTGCAACAAAGTAGACTCTGGATTATGAGGGAGCTGAATGCACAAAGGCAATGGAAGGACAAATCAGGCAGGACTGCCTGCATTTTGTATGTCAAAGAACAGAGCACATGATGCCTGATCTATAAATGCTGCAGTACCAAGGAAGACAGTAGTCTGTGGATAATTTGGTGAACTAAAAATGTTAAACATTACAAGTTAATTATTAGTAAGAAGAAAGAAAAGAGGAGCATGAGCATACACAGTTCTGTAAACCCTAGTTATTCTACCCAGGCCTGTGACTAGCTCAGACCTCACCTAAGCATCCATTAACATGATAATGCCCATTAATCCCGCCAAACACAACTCATCTGTCATCTTCAGTGGCAACCCATCTGTGTGCATGGTGAAGGGGGAAATTCACAGTTTTAGCTGTTGAGGGATTAGCTTCAGAGGAAAGGCTGATTTTCCCTCATTCTTTGCTAGGAAAGCACTCATTTGTTTGCATTTATTGAAGCACCTATTTACTTTTCAGCTTTCATCATCCCACCAACATCTTAAGCAAAAGCTAAGCAGAGAATGGATAAAATGGCAATAAAAACATCTCGGAACAATTCAAATGAAGGCTAATTTAGTTTTCCCTCAAAGTTTTTTGATATTATTTATTTTTAGTTCTTGGCTGATTTCAGAAATGTTTCCTATCAATTTACTATTTTTATATTGTTAAGTGTTCTTCATTAAGGGGCTATGCTCTGCTATATTGCTTTTAACTAACTGACATAAAAGGGTAAAAGTAGGGTATGAGTTTATTAACACATATTACTGTCTGTTGTGTAAACAAGATGGAGAAGATACCACTTCAGAGAAGAATAAAAGTGGCTTAATTTATTTTCTCACTAATTATTAAAGACAAGCACAATGATATTTCACCTTGCCACAAAACCTTGCCCAGTGGCTAAATAGTGTGTTATTTACAATACATGTATTCTGAAAAGACTTACATGTGTATAATAAGTACAAATTCCCTTCCAGTGCAAATCTACAAAAATATTTGAAGCACTAGCAAAAGAAATACTATCAAAATGTTTTGAGAGTAAACCAAATATTTCATTCAGTCATTTTAGTGGGAGATCATGACTGGTTAGTTGACTTAACATTTCACTTTTCAACTGGTTATATTGGAATAATGAGGCAATGACTTGCTATATTTAAGGCAATATTCAAACAACTACTTGAAAAAATTTTAAAAAAGCCATCATCAAGCAACCAATCTGATTGATTTTTTCAGTAAAATGATCTGTCACTTAACTAAACCAATTAGAAAGTTTATTTAACAATTCATATTGTTCTGCTCGGGTGCCACTGAGCATTTTTAATACCTAAAATGTCAAGTATCGTTTATTTTCACGTTGCTCATCCAGCACATCTTAAGGTATGTTCTGTGGGATGTCAAAAGGCTTTACATGAAAGTGTTCAGTCACAAAATAAGTTTGGTGACTTATTATTTGGTGACTTAAAATGGACACTATAAAATTAATCAGGTTAATTCTCAATAGATCCTGATGAATTTTCTATATCTCTAAGTAGGAAACAGAGGAGGAAGACATTTTACATTTTAAACTGCTTATTCACCTGTAAAAAAAGGAAAAAAAAAAAAACAGGGCCTCACATGGACAAAGCAGTTAGGAGTGACAGGCACAGAACAAGCACTTAATCAAAATTAGTTAATATTATTATCAGATACAGTTTTATAAACATATTCGACAAAGTACTTGTGCCCAAATAATATTACTTGAAATTAAATTTGCAGAATTAATTCTGGGAAGCACTATCCTATACTAAAACTCAAATATTTCCATTGTTAGAAGTATGTATCAGACAGAAGATATCTACAACTAATACACCCTCAATATAGAGAGTTTAATAGCATGAATCAAAAAACAGTACATTTTAAAGAAAGACTTAAAATCAAGTAAGTGCATTGAGAGAAAAGAGGATTTAACTATAAAACTTGTTACTTGAGAAACTTCCTTTTTGTATAACTGGTACTAAACATTCATTACTACTTATCCATCACACCTGGAAAATGACCATATATTAGAAAGCTAGTAAGGCAAACACCACTATTTAGTTTTTGTTTTCTTTTGTTTTCCATTCAAGATGCTACTAATGGAAATGACATAAAAATCTGTATATGGAAGCAATTCTGAAAAAGAACATCTATGTAAATAGAGCATGAAGGAGGCATGAAAGAATCTAGCAAGCTCCATTTGGGTCTTTAGACCTAATAGCCCAGATTTGGCCCTCAAATGTGCATGCATGCACGAGGTGATACTGAATTTGAACGAAGCTGTGCAAACAGTCCAAAAGCAAAATGAGTCCAATGTTTGATGCCTAAAGAGTTGGAACTGCAATTTCCATGTGAGATAGTCATAGAAAATCTGCTCAGGCAAAGAGAAAAATGTCCTGTTTCATCCTCACTGAGAACAGAATGACATTTTAAGAGAAAGAGATGTTTAGTCTTTAAGTTCATTTTTTCCTTAGGGCACTAATAACCAGATTTCCTTTCAAATTTATTTAAATTAATTAAAAGTAAATTTTGTAAAATAAAACACATTTCATTTGATCACTTACAGATATGTGCATATTCGTGATCTATCAAAGTCAGTGAAAGATTTAAAACTTGTATGTGTGTATGAAACTTCAGCTCCACCAAAGTGAACCAAGTGCATTTGCTTGAATATGCAATGATGCAATCACTAAAATAAATGTACTTGCTGCACTCAATTAAACATTGTATTGTACATGTGTGTTTATTCAATTGTGTGACGATACAGTGATTGAAACACACACGCTTGTCGCATTTGTCTCAATCTGTAGTGCATTTATTTAAATGTACAATCAATCACAAGCTTCTGCTTTTAGTTTCTTCTTTGTAATTTTAGAGCATACCAAGTATAGACCATTATGTGTATATTGTGACATGGTGAAGAACTTTAAATGCACATTAAATAAAGCAATATACAATTTAAATTTCAGAGAAAGAAACAATGCACATAATAGGTGTAAATGGACAACTTCTGTCAATTCTAATATATGTAAGGTCAGAGTTTTATGTACTGAATTATTCCTATTGACAGAGGGCTGCATGTATGGTGCAGCAATTAATATGTATTTCATAATAACTAACAAAACAATGTAAAAGGTATTTAAATGTATGTTAAAATATTTACTTATTGACTTCATATTTGTATATAGCTTTATTGAGTATTAATTCTACTTTAGTTATTTTAAACATACTTATTATTGTATTCATCAGATTTTTCTATCTTCTGAATTTGTTGTGACTTCTATCCTTTCACTTGTCATGTCAATGAATTCTCACTTAGGGGATTGCACATCATATTTTTATAATTTTAAAGACTGACCACATTTTTAAGAGGCAATTATCTATGCCTATTCTATGTAGACTACACTGAAAAAATGTCCCTCCAGAGAAACTTTTTTCCTTTCCAATGTTCTAACCTGAGACCCATTTATCTTAATTAAAATTTCTAAATTTGGCCTACTGCAAGTCATGGGTTTCATACTCTACAGGAGCATTTTTCTCTCCATTTAGGGTTAAGGCAGAACAACAAAGCAAAATAAAAAGTGTCTTGCCCATCTCTAGACTTTGTCCATGCTCTTCTCTTTACCTTAAAGTAAAGTACGTTAAGCATTTTCTTCCATGCTTGACATGACCAATTCTTCTCAATTTTTAGATCTTAATTCTCACCTCTTTAAAGGAACTACCCCTAAAGACATATTATTTTTTTAATGTTTATTTTTTTAGTTTTAGGTGGACACAATATCTTTATTTTTATGTGGTGCTGAGGATCGAACCCAGTGCCTCACACATGCCAGGCCAGAACACTACAACTTGAGCCACATCCCGAGCCCCATCATTATTTTTTTTTAAAAGTTGTATATATTCACTCAGCTAACATCTATGGATTGCCCACTATATTCCAGGTACTGAGAATATGAAAAAGACTGGAACAGGTCCATCCACTCTACCTGTGTAGTTGACAACCTAACAATGGGACTCCTCCATATTTTGTCTCTATTATATTCCTTCAATAGCACAGGTGTGATTTGCAATTGCAATGTTTCTGATTACTTATATTTTATTCTTTGTTTTTCTCTCTTACTTCAAGTTTCTGAAGACACTTTTGCTCACCTATATTTTCTGCAAAACCCAGAACAGTGACTGGAACATAGTAGGCAGTCACAAAATAACAGGAGAATTAGTTAAGAGAAGAACAAAGGCATTTAGTTTTTACAATAACTCAAAGTAACCACTACTGTGCAGTTAAAAACACAGAAGTTGAATGTCAACAATGGCATATCCAAACTATGTAGCTGCTCAGTCATAGGACGAGAGATTAATACTAACTCCGTTTAATAATTCCAGTACACCGTCTTATTACTGGTATTCTGAATCATTTCATTATGCACTTGTGAGAAGCAGAAATACTTATGGGAGTCAAATTCAAATTCAGAAAAGTTACTTAACTGCTCTCATTTCAGTAGGGGTTGTGGAAGATGATAGAAACACCTAACTCAGACTACAAATATTAAATAAGATGATAAAAATAAAGTTCTTAGAAAAATAAGAATATTATAACTGTTGTAGTGAATATTATTATTACCTAGGAGCAAAGACTATAATTGTCAGAAATATTTCTCTGGAAGTTCCATTACAGTCATTTTGATAAAATCTACTGTCTATTTCATATACTTCTTTTTACCTATAATAACAAATAAATCTGGGTCATACCTCCAAAGGCTGTCAATCCATATGTGGTGGGTGGTTAGATAAATGAAGATATAAAGGAAGAAGGAAGTAATTCATTCCTTTTCCAAAGAAATATTGGATTTCAACAAGTAAACTGAAACTAAAACAATATGTTTCAAGTTATTAAGCAAGCATAGTCTTTCAAAGTGCTTTTAAATACAAGAGTGGTGTACTTCTGAGGGCACAGAAACTGCAGGGATCAGAATAGTCCAGAATTTATTCTATACTTTCCCCTTAACTCTCTTACTATAAAATAATATTGCTAGTTTACAAAAAATACTACATTGATACATGAACATTATATCTGGCAAGGCCATTGTCATCACTGAAGATGGATTGTTATAATTGAGTTTTTTACACTTTAAAATATTATGCACTTGGAAATTATTATTACCTTTAGCAATAACAGACAACAAGCTCCTGATAAGGTAAAACAGGAAAAGGCCTGTGTTAGTTATTACTCCATTCACATATATTGGAAAGTTCAAACTTTTTTTTTTTCCTATAAGACTCACAAAGAAGTTCTTTATTCCCTTTTAGAAAACTCAGTTACTCAGAGAGTTTTTTTCTTTGTTTGTTTGTCTGCTTTGTTTTTTTTTTTTTTTTTTCTTTTCTAATCCTAGCTAGAGGAGGGAATTGAACAAGGTGGTGGGAAACTCAAGAGAAGGGAGACTGGACACTTGAAAGAACAGGCTCTTACCAAGAATGAGCTAGAGAGCTCTGGAGACTCATACCTCACCCAGCCTTCTAAAGGCCCGAGTTACTCCCTGCCATTCACCAAACCACAAACAGGGCAGTGTCCTCCCATTTTCCATGGTGGGTTTACTGTGCACTCTTTGAGGAATAAATATATCTGCTCCTCTACCAAGGACAACTACTTGCCCTTCAGGAGTTGGGCTGGCAAACTCAGGAGGACCCATAAAAAGTTGAGACCTGCCTTTCTTCCACATGGGCAGCCCAGGATAGAAATGACCACACTTGGAATCTTACTTCTATCAGAACAATGAACTTCGCAGCTGACTTGAGCTGCTTTATTAATGAAACCTGTTGGACATTTGGCCACCCTCAATCTTACCCTATCCAGATGTCTACTATCTGGGTATGATTTTTGTCGGATTGTGCCTATATCATACTATCTACCTATCTATCTATAGTACATATATACTAATACACATATAATACACATATTAATATCACTACTCTCTGCCTGGAATGCTTATGCTCAGTCCCTGATGACCTGCATAATGATATCTCCCTAGTTTGTCTGAGAGAGTCCTAATTTCCACCTATTAACCCTATATGTTCCCCACAAATCCCCTTTCTCACTCACAGGAGTCCTGGTTTTGACCATAAATTATATGATCTCAAATGAGTTCTGGTTTTGATCATAAATTATATGCTCATAGTATTGTACTATGACTATTAGGGATTTGCCTTCATATTCACTCAAAAGAGAAATATATCAATCTTCAGGTAAATAAATCAATCACTGCTTCAGGCTATCCAGGAAAAGTACCAATGATTTAAAAAAAAAAAAAAAACAGTAATTTGACTCCTAATGCCATAGCATTTATCAGTAGCTGATTCATTTTATGTCCCCTGCTTATTTATTATCTGTCTTCCTAACTAGAATGTAACTTCCAGTAGGGCAGGGAATTTTTCTGTTCTGTACATAGCTATATCTTTAGTGCTCAATGGTTATCAATAAGTCCTTTTTGGCTAAATAAGTGAGTGAAAAAAGAATCTAAGAACTAATACAGCAGAGTTTGAGTCTTACCATGATCCCAAATTCTTCTGACATCTTTACATGTACTATATTTCTCATTCCTAGCAACAACCCCATAATTTAAATATTACTTATAAGATACATAAAATGAGGGAAAGCAAAAATAAATACATCGGTTAAACTCCCACAGCCAGAATGCACTGGGCCCAAGATACAGGCTTTTAATGCTGCCATTGAACCTCACACCCTTCATATTTTTTTTAATGCTTTGAAATACTATGTGGTGACAAAAATAGAGACACCATGTTTTGTTCTAGCAGATTTAAGGAAAATCAGGCTTAGATAAAATTAAATATTTTCAATTTCTGACAAGGTATATTTTGATTTTTTAAAAACAATAAACTGAAAACTTGTCATGTTTCCAAGCCAAGAGAGTAGTTAATGAAAAAGCATATGCCTCATTTCAGTATTTCTCTAAGATGGTTAAAATAGCTAACACTAAATCAAGCAGTGCTGACTGCAATCTCACCATCTTGCCAGTAGACAGTAGAGGGAACTGTTAGTACATTTAGTAGCAAGGTGCAAACAGGCTATTGGTGAAAGGGGGAAGCGACCAACTACAGCATATATAGTGCTTGGATCTATCACTTCTAAACATTATGCCACTTTATTATGAATTCTATCCTGCCAACACCTTCTAGTCAATGCAGAATGATATCTCTAAAAGATTGGTTTTGCATGATAAAGAATTTAGCATTTCTTTTTTTCTTGGGTTTCTTTACTGAAATGTCATTGTCATTCATATGAAGTTTAAGTTACCTGTCCAAGTCCCCAAGGATTTTCACCATTCCCCTCTTTTCTTTTTCTCTCCAGTCATTGCCTCCTTTGACCTCTTCACCTCCTTCTCACAATTTCAACCATCTGGAACAATTTTCTTATTTTCTTTTGACAAGTGTCATATCTTACTTAAGACTTTCCTTAAAACTCTTCTCTTCTAAAGATGTAATTTAAAGCTTCCTTTTGAGCCTTCTGGTTGTGACATCTTCCAGCTCAATGATAACCAAGGGTGGATGCCCCTGGTCTACTGTCTAGAAAATTGACTTCTGCTGCATCACTACCCTAGGTGTTTCTCCCTATTAAAAGTGTCTGATACCTCAAAAAAGAATTACTTTCTGGATAAAGGTTAGGTGCTACTATAGTCCACCATGAGAACCACCAAATTTCTCTTTGGGTGTAAGTAAAGGAAACAACTATTCTACCTTCAAAAATCAGCAGCATGCAGAGTGATCTGAATACATAGTTTACAAATATGTCTGTCCTATGTGGCTCTTTATGCATCAGGGAAAAATATCTCATTGAGATGATTTAAATCAGAGAGAACAAAAGCCTAAAAAAAATATGGTCTAATGTAAATGAGAAGGGTTCCGTGGCCACATAATCTTGAAAAAACGATATCCACACATTTCCCACCTTGGAAATACATAATAAACATTAACAGAATACATTTTTTAAAATACCTGACTAAAAAAACCCTCTACTATGATTTTACTTAGTATTTCCCAAATGTGTTCCAATCACAGACCTCTTCTTTTAATCAACATAGGACATAGTTACCTGGCAAAACTAGTACCTCTATAGAACACCACTTAGGAAATATTGGCTCAAAGTAAAAGCTAGGAAAAGGGTTATAAAATAAATCAAGTCAAACCTATTCATCTTATTGATAAGTAAACTTATAATGTGTTGAAAATCCAAAAAACGTCAAATACTTTAATTTCCTCATCAACTTCATTCTAAATTTCTCTATGCCAATTCATCTTCCTTTAATGCATACTTGAGTTACTTTTTATTATCCAGAGCCCATCATTTTAAGTCATGGTCAAATATCTTAAAAATACCTCATTGATAAAGGCTAAAATACACTTTCCTTAGAATGGCCTTCTAGGATGTTGTAAGCAAAACACTTAATTTCATTGTCATCTATCACTATTCCTTGTAAATATGCCCAATGTGTGCCTAGCAAAGGGTAGTGCTGCTTCCCAATGGCATTCAGTGCTCTCTCACCTCTGGGGATTCTGCTTATCTCTGCTTACCCAATACTAGCCATTCTCTGAGGGTCATCAATCATACTTTCTCCATAATGACTTCTAAAACTCCTGTGTTTGAATTCTATATTTTGTCATATTTCCAAATTGCAACTTACCTATACTTTAACGTATTAGACTTTATAGTGCATCCAAGGACCTGAGACAGGGAAGTTCCTCAAGGGTAGGGTCTATATTTTATTCATTCCAGGATCCTGCTGCACAAAGCAGGTTCATAATAAATGTTTATAGAGCTGTGTGACTTGGTCCACAGTCATACACACACATAATGAAGGAGAGAGGACCAAACCCTAAGACCTTCTAAGATTGGTGTTGTTGTTAATAAAACAGTAGAAGAAGTGAGAATATGTGTTTTGGACCAACACTTGGCTTTCAGGTTTTCATAGGAACAATAAGCTACTTATCTATTGCACTGAAATGACATTTCAAGGATAAAAAATGATATGTGAAATTACTATGTAACCAAAAAGTATTATTTTTGGAATCATCTGATAAAGTAAAAGAACAGTGGAAATTATTGTTTCTATAAAGTAATATTTTTCTTTAAGTAATATTAGAATGTGTGCATAAGGCTTTGAGATAGATTGGGTTTTCCTTGAAGGAGATATTGAAACCCAATCTAATTCTGTAACCACTGTTAACTCTATAAGTCTCTGTTTATTCTTCTATAAAATGTCAAATGACATTTATTGAACACTGAGCCATAACCATGTGTTAGTATTGTGCAGTTAACTGATGCTTAGCATATATAATCTAATAATTTCCACAATAAGCACATGAGGTAGATATTATTCCCATCTTACATGTGAGGAAACTGAGACTCAGAAATAATTCAAATGAATTGACTAAAGAAGACGGGTGGAAGGGAAAGGGAGGGGGAGGGGATTAGCAAGGATGGTGGAATGTGATGGACATCATTATCCAAAGTACATGTATGAAGACATGAATTGGGTGTCAACATACTTTATATACAAACAGAGATATGAAAAATTGTGATATATATGTGTAAAAAGAATTTTAATGCAAAAAACCCCAAAGTACATGTAAAGACATGAATTGGTATGAATATACTTCATATACAAAGATATGAAAAATTGTACTCTATATGTGTAATAAGAATTGTAATGCATTCCACTGTCATGTATTTTAAAAAAATGAAATCAATTACAAAAAAAGACACAGAGTTAGTTACTATGAGGTAGAGGCAGTGTTCAAACACACTTTGTCATAGGTAAAGTAAATTATGTTTCTGTCTTCCTTACCCCAGAAGTAATGGTGAGAATTAAATAAAATGATGAATGTGAAATCACCTGATACAGTGCATATTATACTAGATTTGCCCCTCAAATTTCTCTTTTGTATTTCCTTCTCTGCTCATGGATTAAAGAGAATTGCACCAAATAGAGAGTGAGAAGACCTAGATTTCAGGAAGGATTTTAGTACCAAGAGGGGTTCTTTCATATGGCTATGAAAGAGCTTTAAAAGTTCAAATGCCCTCATAAATATAAAATTTGTTTCTCATTAAATGGAAAACCACTATAGTATGTACTTGCTTGCTTGACATTCTCAGACGAGGGTTCTAAAGCAATAAGTACCATTTTCTGTTGAGGACTCTACTCCACATGCATCTATTTAAATGTATCTCTAAGAAAACAAAATAAAATTAGAAAATATATTATCTTGACTTTTTTCCTTGCCAACACAGGTAAATAGCCTAAGGACTGAATTAAGTCTAGTCATGTGATCTCTAATTGCCTCCCAGAGAGTTGTATCTGAGTATCTGATGATATTATTAAGTTGGATGTCACAAGAAGCTATCCTGTCTTTAATTCTCTGTCAATGACTTCTAGAAATTTTCTGTAATTTGAACTTGAGTTATCTGATCTTTGAATTCACATTTAGAAATTCAAAGAAATGTACACAAATTGAAAGATTATTTGCTCTATTTTCTGGATAGTTATATATCTTAGTAGCATCTTTTCTCTATTCTTCAAAACACACAAGCATATGCACACACACACACAGCATGTGTGATCAAAGAAATGCCAAAAATATGCAGATGTAATGTAAAAAGCTCAGCCAATCATCTCAATGTTTAAAAAATATCCAGATGTTTGATTTAATGTAGAGAAACCATCTGGCAATCAGCTTTGTTTTCTGCTTTCCATCCAGCTGTTGAGAACTGTGGAAGGACAGCCTAGTTCTATGCTTAAAGATAAGCAAAGAAAATGATGTCATATATGTATTGCTAGTCCTTCAGAAAATACATCCAATTCAAGAGGATCTAGGCACCATTAATGTTTTTGAAAGAGAGAAACTGAAATTTGATAAGGCAATGCTTTTTCTATTTTGAAACTTCCTATATTAAAATACCTGTTATGGATGACTCTTTATTTATTTATTGCAAGAAGTTTATTTTTAAAATAATAATATTAAAATTTGAAGTAAAAAACTGACTTCTGTCAGCAAAATTTCCATATTAATACTTAGAATCAAATGTATAAGAAGAGCTGCCATAAAATCATTTTATTTCAACAGTTGATTATGAAAGTACACTACCAGAAGACAAGTAAACATTTGCAGGGTAAGAATACTGCAGTATACCAAGAACAACTCAGAACAAAAGATGTTGAACAAATGCTATGTTCCTCTTCCAACATCAGCAAACTTAAATGTGATGACACACCCAGACCAAGGTCTAGAAGAATAGGTAGTACAACTATCTTCAGGATTTAAATTTGTTTGGATTCTACACTGTAAAAATTTAAATAGTTCTAGGCTTAATAACAGATTTTCCCAAAATTCACATCTAACACAATGAATAATTTTTCTTTCCACATAGTTTATTATTCACATATCACATTATTAGCTTTTTAATATTATTTTCCTTAACGATAACTATATATTAAAAGGAAACACGAGGCAACATGATAAATGGTTCTTGTTCCTTAATTTCAATGCGGCAGTTGTATTTTACATATTTAGAAGTCATAAGAGACATAAAAATGTCCTATAACAAAGCAGTGAACAGAGTAAAAATGAATAGATACAGCAAATACAGTGCTAATAATAAAGTAACCACAAAATCATAGTACACATACTCTTAAAAATTATTAAAGGATGCAATGAGATAAAGCAGGGGGAAATTGTGAATACAAAAAAATAAGATGCTCTGGAAAAAGCAAGGATAAAAAAATGGGCATGAAAATTTATAGACAGTTTGAGGGTAGGTTTTCAAAGTGGCATGTGACAGAGCCAAGCACAAATCCTCTTACTTATTAACGGGATTTGTCCCTGTACCTGTCACACATTGCTTTGAAAATATCTGCCTCTGTGAAAGGTATACTGCTTCTCCCCGTCAGTTTTACTCTTAAGAGACTAATGTATAATCTCTTTAGGTTTCATCTTTTGTATTTCTGTGCATATGACAAATTGTTTTGAACACTCTTCATCCATACACATAAGAACGTAAGCACTAAGGGCTTATCACTACAGGTTTAAAAATCCCCAAGATACTATTTTGCTTATTGGAAATAATTGTTTTATTAAAATAATCATTAGGCCATTGAAAATTTCCCAACTTATACATCCGTACCTTGATGCCATGATGCAACTGCTCTCAACCTTCGCAGAACTGGTGCCTCCTTTTTACAACAAATATTTTGTAACTCATTTACTATACTAAAATGAAATTCATAGATATTATAAAAACTTTAAGAACATCACTTGAGAAACCAATACAATGTCCCAGCTATGAAATAAAAAGAAAGTGTTCCATAATAAAATGGCACATATTTTGAAATGTAAATACTCAAGCACTGCTACATAATAAAGACATGAAGAAGTCAAGTACTGATATGTGTGCAGTGAATCACTTGTAATTTGTAAATGTGTCAGCTACCAATAAAAACTAAAGCGAGATTATTGTATTCATGTAGCACAAACTACCAAGAGTTGCCATCAAAGGCCAACACTTGGTAAAGTTCAAAATAACATTTTTTTCTCAACTTATATGATAGTTTAATTTCTGGAAATTTAGCATATATTAAAGAATGTAACCAAAATTTATAGTCACATACAAGATGGAAATTGTAGATAACAATAAAGGTTTTCAACTAAATAAATGTCTGATGGGATATTCAAAAGTCCTGCAAGCATGGGAAAACTTATATTTCAACTTTCCTGCAGTCTGCAAATGGCTAGCTTCCCTTGGCTCCTACCAAAAGTTTGTGGTAGCTCTGGATCTATGCCAGTTCTTCCCAAACCTATTACATACAAATTTCCCAAACTCCCCCTACAGTGTGATACTGATTCTCCCATGGAAATCACTGCTCTAGGATTATAGGAGTGATACTGGCAGTAATGATGCCTGCATATTTTTTATTTTACTTTGCTTTGTTTTTGCTAATGTCAGGTGAGGCTTGACTTTTTACAAGTCCACAATGCAATTAACATTGGCTTTAAACATCCTGTGGCAGGAGCACTCAACAATCTTCTCATCATAACTTTTACTTAAAAGTAAATGGGCTTGGGCTGGGTTTATGAGTCAGTGGCAGAGTGCTTTCCTAGCATGTGTGAAGCAGTGGGTTTGATTCTCAGCACCATATAAAAATAAATAAAATAAAGGTACTGTGTCTATCTACAATTAAAAAAATAAATAAGTGGTCTTAACATATGATTGGGGACATCTGAGTGAAACTGAATGAAATATTGTGCACACTAAGGTTGACTACTTAAATTAAAAATAGTAAGAATAGACTTTTACCTAGGAATTACATTTCACATGCATAAGCAATTAATCCAGACACAAAATATGTAATTTGTGAAGCAGAGGGGGACATCAGATGCAGAAGGAATGAGGGATAAGAAAAGAAATAATGGTGCAAGCTGTTGTTCCAATGGTGGTGTGGAGGGGTGGGCTTTGCTACATGACATGATATAGTCCTAGATTTATTATTCCATTTATCCATTTATCCTTAAAACAAACCAACCATAGACATTTACCTTAGAAATATAAAGTTGCTTATTTCTGTGCAGCACAGTTTTACGGAACCCATAGATTGATGGTTTCTCAAGGTATCAGTCACACTTCCATAGCATTGGCTGATATAAATATAAAAGCTTCATTTTAAAGGATAAATAAAGCCACACTATTATCTAAACAGGGTAAAATTTAACATCCTTGTGGTTTGTGGAAATTTTTGATGTGCCTGCTGGCTTTTCAATAAAAATCAATTATGCCTTAAATGCGAGCGGTAGTCAACATACTACAGACTATAAATTCAATTTCATACTCAGAAATATGGATTAGCTGAACTTGATGCCCTTCCATTGATTTCAGAAAGCAAAAGCTGATAAGGTAAATAATAGTAAGAGGCTCTCTGACACTCCACATCAAGTTCCGGATTTCCATATTATTTTTGTAAGAACTTTGCAGTCACCACAATATCCTCCTTGTGAAATATGTATGATGAATAGATATTATATGGATTGCTGATTCATCTCTCCATACAGAATGGATATTTGGCTTTCATAAGTCAAGGAAGGAACTGCAAGGGAAAAAGAATATGCTTATTTCCCTAGGCTCAATGCAAGGTATATGTCAAACGATTGTGAATAAATCTGGTGGGTAATTAGAACACACGATTAAACACTGAGATTCTACCTATAAATAAAAATTGGATAAACCAGGAGAACACAGAACTCATTTTTTCAATGTTCATATGTGTATATGTTTGTATTTATGTATATGTATTTTTAAACACACACACACAGATTGAATAAAAGAAAAGCTTTTTAAAAAACTGAAAAGAAAAAAAAAACTACTCATTTTGTTCATACAAAATAAATTGGTAAGATCTCATGGAGAGGAATATCTTGGAAGGAGAGGAAATAAATTGGCATTATGAAATCTAAGGAATAATGATTATGGGGAAGAAATTTAAAATAGTCTTAAGCATAATGAAAAATCCCATCACATCTGCAACAATTTCTTTCTTCCCTCCTTTAATGTGAACATTTAGGTTTTATAGAACTGTTCAAGTCCACACTTGGAGCATTTTATTGCTTAGACATTCTTTTTTTATTTTATTTTTTTTCAGTAAGCCTGGTGCAATCAGCTTAAATCCCAAAGAGTTCTATGGAAGATTTCATACAAAGTCCAGGTCTCACCTTTCATCAGAGGAGCTCCTGCCTTCCTAACACAAATGGGCGTTGCTTTATTATATATCCATATCCTAATGGAGCAAAACTTTGGCTCTTACTTGGTCAAAGGTGTACATTCTTAAAGGGGGAAAAAAAAATATCTTGCAACCTTTCTAGAAGCCGGGATTTGGAGACCACAGACAAACATTTTGGTAAAAGTCTATGGCCTATTTATCTCTGCTACAACAACAACAACAAAATAAGTTATACTTAAATTTCTCTAGAAAGTGTTAATTCATTTAAAAGTATTTATATGTCATTTATTTTACTGAAATATACGTATTTTTATTAAAGGATGCTAAACATAAATCAATCAGTATACACTACTATAAAATACTGAAATGGACAGGTTTTAAAGAAACAAATTTCCAATAGTAAAAAAAACTTTTTCATATATTCAGCCATATACTATCTGTTACTCTTATCAATTTCTAGAGAAATTGTACAGAAAAATATTAATGGAGTTCTTTTAAGTTCTTCTCATAAATAAATTGTTTATACAAGAAAATCATAAAACTACAAAAAGTATGGTACAGTCTTATTTCTGACTTTTAGGCATTCACTTGTCTGAGGAAAGTTAACAAGGATTTTCCCCTGCAACTCTTAGAAAAATCTATGTGCATGTACATTCATTTGTGAATACATTTTCTTTTCATAACAGGGAATATAGGGGGAAGCACATATTCTACCAATGACTTTTCAAACTTCTTTAGTAAAAAATATCTCTAGGAATTTTATTTTTCTTATATCAATATATACTCATTCATCTGTAAAACATGAAGTTTCTGATAAATATTTACTATGTGAATGATAAAATTGTAAGTTTCAGTGTTTGAAATGAACACTATGTTGGAAACATATCTAATACAAAAATGCCACAACCAACAATTTTCATCATACGTTGTAACGTGACTATAGCATATGAGGAAAAAGGCATCATATTGTTTATAAAAAAACAATTCTTGTAGATACACTTGGAAAACTGCAAACATTCATAAACAGTTACTCTTTGGGGATAGAGAAAAACTGCCATTAAACAGGTGTTAGAATTTAAATGACATCTCATTAGTGACTCCTTTTTGCAGCTCAGAGACAAATAAAACCTTCATTTAAAAGCATTAGTGCTATTCCTGAGGGTTTCTGGTATCATAATGTTTTGTTTTATGAAGATATTTAGTTTCTTCCAGCATTCTTGCTTATTTATACAAAATAAACCAATTGCATTTCCAAGTTTAGCTGAGCATGAAGTCAGGGGGTGAATAAGGCCTTTCCAAACACTGTAAATACCCTCCCTCCACTTCAGCAAGTCTGGGAGGCTAGATCACAGTGTAATAGACAAAGGTGTATTTGAGTTTCCCTTCCATGCAGAGGTTTAGTCCTTGTATCTGTTGCCCTCAACTAAACAATAGTCATGTAAAAACAGATTTTTTTGTTACGTCAAAACCACTAACTACTTTTCCAATTGCTCAAGGTAAAATGTGAGACTGTCTTTATACTTCAAAAGTTATAGTAGAGTGCACATCTATTGAAGACTTACTTGCTAATCCGAAGTTTATTTCAGTGTCATTTTATACAACCCTCATAGAGACAGTTTCAGGTCCAAAAATATGCACTCAATAGAATATGAACTCACATAGAATGCAAATCTCAATCAAAAATCCAGAAAGATAAAAATCATTCATTTCATAGTTTTGAGAAGGTACACAGAGTAAAATGTAATTAAATTGGCTGGGATCCTTATGATTGTATTCATTATTATTCTATGTTGTATTTGGGGGAGCATCTGTCAAAAACAGAGAGGAAACACCACAAAGCTCAAGTAGTTTTATATATATAAATTGGTAAGATCTCATGCAGGGTAATATCTTGGAAGGGGCCACCTAGGAAGCTGTTTTTCCAGGATTCTTCCCCTGTGCTAAGACATTCAAGCACTCAAAGGCCACTGCAGCTATGATACAAGGAGGACCAGCTACTATTTTTCCTGGTAGCAAAATGAACTACTGGGAGATGGCGGAAACCATAGGCAGATAGGTCATGTTTGGAACAAGCAGGTGACTGAGGATGTGCCTTTGGAAACTATATCTTGTTTCTGGCCCTTTCTCCACACCTCTGCTTCCTGTTTGCCAGCAGCTGAGCAGCCTCTTCTGCCACATGCTCCTACCGTCATGGTATTCTGCCTCATCTCAGGCCCAAGTCAATGGAGCTAGTTGATCATGGACTCAAAGCTCTGGAACCATAAGCCAAAATAAACCTTTCACCCTTCATGTGGTTTGTGTCAGTTATTTGGTTACAGTAATGAAAAGCTAACTAACCCAAGGAGTAAGGGTGATTCTGAAGATTGTTCAGTGGGTAGCTCCAAGTAGAAGGAGGTGCTGGTCTGGGGGAGATGGTGGAGGTATTGGAGACACACAGATTATGCAGTATTTGCAAAGACTTTTTATAGTTAGTGTAAATGACAATGCTGATAAATTTCCAACTAAAAATTAAGTTTTCTGTGGCTTTGTATTCCTGGTTAATCGATTATATAATAATTATAATCTCATGGCTTAACGGGAACAATTGAGGAAAAAAAAGTTAGTGACTTATGACTTAGGTAAAATTTGAATTTTATGTGACCATTACTAATCTAATACTCAATGACAAAAGTGGATCTAGAGACACAGAAATCTCTGCAATAGATTTACAGGTATTTATCTGCATAGAAATGACACTACAGGAGACACTGTTATTAAAAGGGAGATAGAACTGAAATGGAAAAAAGGTAGAATGTTGGGGACATACATAAACTGAGGAAGAAAACTTTTATTCTATTAATAATGCACTATGATGTATTTTGTTGTTTATATATTTAGTGAATAAAAATAAGAAATGATGAAATTACTTACATAACATTGCTTATTAAAATAATTGCTAAGTATATTCCATTTTATTTTGACAAGGTTATAACAAAGGGATCATTTCAAATTATGGTCCCATTCTCATTCAGTCACATGGCTTAAGCACAATGCAGAGTCTAGAGTAAAAGGGAAGAGCACCAGAAGGCAGTTTAAACACACTAAGTGACATTTATTCAAAAAGAACAAGTTGCAGGCTGCAAGAAAGAAAAAGGATGTTTCAGCTGAAATCAGCTTATATTACAAAATACATGACCCTGTGACCTAAACATTGGAACACTATTCTAGTTTAGCTCTAGAACAGCAGAATATAAATATGTGTATGTGTGACATTTAAAAAATAGTCCCCTTCAAATATAATGAATAGGTATGCTTTCTTGTTCATTGGCTTTATTCTAGTCCTCATCCAGGAAATGAATTAAAAATTTATGAGAAGGATGAAATCAAAGAAGAGAGAAAAAAGGTACATAATAAAATGCTTTGGACACCTATAAACACCAAGTAATTTGGTCTTTTTACTGTGGTTAAAGCTGAAAACAATAACTCATCTTAGCTCTCTTGGGCCTTCTCTTCTGTGTATCCCACCTCCTTCCCACTTCCATCTACCTCAGGTGTCCTTGACCTTTAGCATACCCATCTTCCCTCAACACCAATTCACAGGTAAACTAATCTCCATCATTTGCATTTTTATGCAAATTCAACTCAACACACAACTACTAAATCTCATTTGCTTTCCTGTACAGATTAAATGAGATGATAATAATTACTGTCATATATATGGACATCATCCAGTTTACCATGCCTTTCAGATGTATTATCTTACTAGATATCTAAAGTCTAAATTAGAAAGAAAATAATTCTCTCTACCCATTCTCTCTGTTCATTTCTAATTTTTTTAAAGGTTTGTTTATGTCTAACAATTAAAAATCTTTACACACATCCTGGTGTGGGATGCACATGCCTATAATCCCAAATACTGGGGAAGCTGAGGCCAGGGTCTTAGTAAGAGCCTTTCTCAAAATACAAATAAACAAACAACAACAATATATGGTTGGGGATATAAAAAAGGGTCAGTGGTAGAGCAGCCTCAGTTTCAATTCTGGTTCAAAAAAGCAAATTTACTCACTTCACAAAAGAGTTTGATGGATTACAAACATATGGAGATGCTTGAATATTAAGTGGAATAACAAACTCCTAAAATCTCTCACATAGCCCAGAAAACTGCCTATTCTGGCCAAGATGTTTGTCATCAAACAGTTATTGGCATGAGAGGTCCTGGGCTCTATTGGCATGGAGAGGACCTACATCTAAAGGTCTGTAGAGGTAGCCAAGGCAGACTATTTGGATAGAGAAAAGGTGGCTCCCCCCAAAATTAAGTATCTTATGACAAGTCCTAACTGGAATTATTCTAGCTGTTCTAACGTACCTCTTCCTTAAATTTAACCTGATTTTGCCTGTGTAAAGGGGAAATTTTCATACTTTTTCTTACTTCATCCTCATCTTGCTACCCTTACCCCTATTGATATATTTAATTAGCTGACCCAGTTACATTAAATTGGAAGTGATGGTAAATGTAATAATTTGCCTGGCTCTGTGCACATACAAGGCTTCTCTACCATGAGCTGAGACCCTGTGATGCAGACTCAGGGCACTGGAACTCAGATGCAGAGCACAAGAACTAGTGTTAGTTGGACAGGTGTTAAGGCCCCTTTACTCTCCTTAAATTTGACAGGCAGCAGTGAGTTGTCATTCTGTGAATTCTGCTCTGACCTTGTATTTTTCCATGCTCAAACCTCCACGTTAGGCTCCTGTTCCAAGACCTAGGTCTGCTGGCACTAGCCCCTGCACTGATAATGTTTTTGACACTGGTGGGAAAGTGAGCTGCAATCTGTGGCCTCACAGCCATGAAAACTCATTCCCAAGCTGTGGGCAGGACACTTGCTGCCTTTATCCTTACTTCTGGTCCATTCATCCTCACTCACAGGGACAGATGAGAAAATCACAGGTCAAGAGCATATGTAACCTGTTTAGGGTTATTCAGCTAACAAGCGTCAGAGACCAGATTTTAATGAAGATCTGATTAACTGTAAATCCATGTTCCTTTTACCATTCTCCCGAACTCACATAAAATCTGCTTTTCATAACAAACTGCAAGAGTCAGCATCATAACCCTCAAATAAAGACAAAATAAGCATAAAAGAGAAGTTAATAAATGTAATAATGTTGCTGAATAGATACAGATAAATTTAGGAACCCAAACTAGGCATTTATTTTTTCTTTCCCCTCCATACAGCTCTTTCTGAAACACTGAAGTGCTACTTTTGAGATATTTAGAAAGCTTTTTTCCCCACCACATTTGAAAGGAAAATGTGCACATTCATGAATAGTGCTCATTTCCACCATTATATAATTCTTGTATTTAAAAATTTTGTGATTTTTTTTACATATGATCAAATGTATTTTTAAAATACACAGTAATATGTACATCAGTCTCACGAGAAGCTTTCATTTATCTAAATTTTGCCATAGGAAATCATACCTTTAATTTTTCTCTTGAGTTTTTCTTTTCCTCTAGGGGAAAAAAGACCCACAATAATTGCCAGCACATTAAAAATTCTACACACTCTTAAGTGTAACTAGTTCACTCCTTAATTAAAGCATTGCCTTGTATGTTTGCTAGATTAGATTCCCACCTGAAATAAAAATTGGCAGAGAGAGTGCATTCTCTGTTGAAGAATTTGGTTCAGAACAGTGCATTTTAGTCTAGGTCAAACTTTTTAATAATTATGTCAAAGGGAACAGAACTTTTTGTCTTTTATAAATGAAATTTAAATTCTCATTTCATTGATTTTAAATAGGTATGTCTAAAATATTGTGTAATTATGTGTTGGAACTGTAACTAAAACTATAGATAAAAAGTAGAAAAAAGAAGAAATCACTAAATTAAAAAAGTATATTTGATTTACCTCAAACTAATTAATAGTTTAATATATCTATGAAGACACATTTAATCACATAAGTATGGAATTATAAATGTATCATAATAAATAGTCATAATTCTCATTTTTAATTTTATATAGTTACCTTTCTGATGACTCATATTACATAACATTCACAATCATTTAGAAATATTATGAGAAATTTACCCAGAACAGAACAATAACATCAGCTTTCTTATATGCTAAAATGCTGCCTCAACTTTATTTAAATCATAAATGCATTCCTCAAGAATGTTTGTATTCTATGTCTTGTCATGTACTCTAGGCCACCAAAGTTCTTAAATGTGAGACTGGTATGAATATCACTTGGTATTATACCACAGTTCAAGTAACGATCTATTCCAAGCAGGCTTTCTGCTTTTCTCCCCCTTTCTTTCTTCCTTATTTTTCCAGGGTGGGGGGACTGTTTTATATCGACAACCATCTGTGAGCCTGTCTTTCAGGCCATCAAACTCTCCCATCCATTACGGAGCCTTCCTCACCTCCGCTGCATGACAGCACAATAAAGATGACATACTAATTCAATGACTTGTAATTTCAGCTAAACAAAGACAAGTGCTGCAGCTTCTTCTTTTGTGTTAACAGTGCCATATCGGTGAAGCCAGCTATGCAAACATAGCACTGGGAGGGTTTTATGACAGCAGTTGAATGGGGAGACTAGCTTGGTGTTGCTTTTTATGGTTTTTGGCTCCATAATTTTTGGCTCTGTGCTGCTGGCCATGGCTATTGTGTCTGGATTCTGTGTCAGCAGCAGCTAATTGTTCCAATAATGTTTATCATAGGGATCCACCAGGGAGCTGTATATGTGGAGATAAGCTACAGGGCAATGATACACACTATCTTACTGATCTCTATACACAGTGCTTTTGCCTCATGCCAAAAAGCTTTTTAGGTTCCCAGTCTTAAAAAAAAAATAACAGCTTAATCATCGTGCCAACAATAGTGTCTAAGGGGATGTAATCAGGTTCCTCTGATAATCTTAGCAACACATGAAAGTCATGCGCAAAAGCAGTAATTGAAGCAGTTGGTTCATTCTACCACCTGCTGTTGAAGTCACAGGTTAATCTAAATGAGGTCCCCTTCCAATGAAGCAGTATGCAAGGCACTTTTTATATCATAAATGTGCATTGCAGAAGCTTTACAGAATAATAAAGTAACAGTTCATTAAATGAACTGTATGAAGTATCCTAGACTGGTCCAGCTTCTCCCGCTGCTGCTGGATGGCACATCCAAGTGTAAATTCTGTCCTCATGTCTATACCCCAATGCACACTTCAGTTTGCATATGGTTGCAGACAATGGGAGTTCCTGAGACAGATGCCCAAATGTAACTAAACGTCAGGCAATCACGGGAATCAGCTGCAGGAAAGTGAAACATTTTTCTTTGTCTGCTTTTGATGCTATTTCCCCCAAGATTACTAAATAGAATGTTGACAATGTAAAAATAGCCTTAGAATCAACAATTAAGCAGCTTACCATAGTCTGCATTAGCCCATGTGCAAGGGAAGAATTTCCTAATTAAACTTTTAACCTGATTTCCATTTAAATTTTCCTTAAATGCTTTTCATAAGATCTTCATCTGACCAAGAAAAAAAAATCTAAAATTATATAATATGTTGTTCTTAGGAAATTTCTTAACAAAATTGATTAAAAAATTATAAGAAGTGTCACAATAAGACCCTAATGGAAACATTAAATTATAGGACAAATGGCATCTTCAGAATAAAACTTGTGCTTTATTTTATTTTATGAATTAATAATAACTACCATACATTGAGGATATATTTGGCATATGCTAAACTAGGAAACATTATCTTATTTAAGTCTCATAGCCATTCTCAGAAACTAGTATGGTGTCTGAAAAAGCTGAGGAAACAAGTCTCAAAGAGGCTGCATAATAATCCAAGTTTCTGGATCAAGAACTAGTAACACTAAGAGGGAAAATCAAATCACCCTGAGTTCAAACAAACACTTTTTCCACCATGATAAACTGATAAAATTCATTTAGTGTAAAAGAAGGCTAGGAAAACATTTGTAAAGTTGAGTTAACCCCAATTCTAAATTGTTTACACACAGTAAGGCATAATAAAAACCAAATTTATGGATATAAACTGACATACTCCTAAATTTAGTAGCATGTGGGTGGATAGTAATGGAATAGATACATTATAGGACCAGGAATACTTTTTGGTATAGAACTATATTCTTTAACCTATATCAGTGGCACAGGGTAATAATAAGTAGGCAAAAGAGCAACTGCATTAAAGGTGCTAAAAAATATTTGCCAAATATTTAAAGGTGCTGATAAATAAATGCCATCTATTTTTAATAAATGAATGAATTAAATAAGTAATATTATTAAATGCAACCATATAAACTATTGTATTTAGAGTACTGGCTATGTGCCAGACATCATATTAACACTTCATGTGGGTTTTGCCTTGCATCTTCACAGTGATCTGCTGATTTGGGGATTATTATCCCCACTTTACAGGTTAAAACCAAGGATCCAAAACATTAGATCCATTTTTGATGTAGGAAAGATGAGTCAGGATTCAAGCCTAAAACAATCTGACTTGCTTGAATGAATCAATAAACAAATTTAGAAAACTAAAATTCTCTTTGCTTCTCAATAATTCTTTACATTGCCACCAAGAATAGCAGTATTGGGTCTATAGACATTATCAAAAGAATTGCATTAAACATCATAGTAATGTTTTGGTTCAACAAGAATTCTTAAGAAACAGAATGTAGTATTAAGGAAGGCTGAAAAATATTCCTTGAATATTGTAGACATCTTTGAAAACAAACAGTATTTACATTTGTCTTGGAAATTTCACAAGGAATCCAGAACAGAATAGGTGATCTTTAAAGATATATCTAGCATGATTGTTCTGTGGCAATTGAATGCAAATTGTAAACCTTCTTTTTGTGACAGAGAATATATGTTAAAGTCTACTGCACTGAAATGCATTGTCTCTAGCTTTCATTATGACACTAAAGTCTATCTTATGCAACTTCCTGACATAAAAAGTGCATTTGTAAGTTTTGAGTACAAATTTCCTATTAATTCAGGTCTGATGAAAATTCATGATAGCATTCTCTTTGGAGACAAACAAAAAAGCCCAAAAGTAAAAGGATATGTTCTCCTAAATATCTTCTTTCAGAGTTTTACTTTTGTTTTATTATCTATGATATAATATTTATAACATTTATTTCAATTAACCAAGTATTAAAGTAATTAGACAGTTATTTCAAATCTATTCACATATCATTAAATTTGCTGGAATTGTTTAAATTGCCAAATGTACAGAGAAGTTTAGATATTTATAATTAATTCCTATGTAAAAACATTCTCTGTAGTTTTCTGTCACACATTATTTGATCAGTTCTACTATAATTTGTCAATGGAAAAATATGTTTGACAGAATTTATAAAATAATTGTTTGCCATTTTCAACTCTTGTCTATTTACAACAAAACACATTACCCTTTTAAAAATGCCACCAGACTCAAGGCTTCCAATTTCTAGTCCAACACATTAGGAGCTTATACTAAGTAACAACTCTAGAGTAACAAGTAAAAACTTGATAAAACAAAAAAAAAATCAAAAACTTTTCTTAGATCTGTTAAAAAGTAAGGACACAAGTCAAACCTATGTCCCCAAATTGGAAGAGAAAAACAGGCAAAAACGAGAATCACAACTTATCCATAAAACACCCAACAAGCAGAAATCTGTGTGAGAGCTATTATTTGAATAGAAAAACAAAATTATAACCAGTGGACTTCTGGAATGCAATGCAGTCTTAGGGTGGGATGGGAAGCACCTTTTTTTTTTTTTGTTAGTTTTACTTCCAGAAATTCTATCAGTGTTTAGAGTTCATACTGAAGAAAAATCCCCTTGGGCTTCTGCCAGGATAAGGAGAAATCATTTTGAAATACGCTAGAGTATTTGTAAACATGGTCTTAAATGAGGAAAATTATCAGAGAAAAAAAGGGGCATAGCATAATTTTAAAGGGGCAAATAGTCATAACAGTAACATAACAAAATAATAACCTTTAACGTGTATGTGTTTAACAACTGAGCATCAAAATATAGGAGAAATTTAAGGAGAAACAGATGAACTCATTGTTACAATTAGAGGTTTTAATATCCTTTTATCAGAAATGAATAAATCTATCAGGGTAAAAATCTGTAAGGATATAAATTCAACACCTCACCAAAGAGGGCAAGTGAACATATAAAAAGTCATCAGCATTTGTTAATAGGGAATTGAAAACTGAAACAATGATATTCCAATACATACCTATAGAATAGCCAAAATCTAAAAGACTGACAGCAAATGCTGGCAGGTATAGAGAAACTCTATACAGGAACTCTATACAGTGCTTGCAGAAATGAAAAATGGTACAGTACCTTGGGAAACATTTGACAGTTTCTAACAAAATTAAGCCTCTGCTCATCATATGATCTATCACTCTTATTGATATTTACCTCCCCTTAAATTAAAACATATCCACACAAAAACCTGCAGATGAATGTTCATTGCAGCTTTGAATATAATCACAACCTTAGAAGTAACTAAGATGTTCTTAGGCGAGTGGAGGGGTAAATAAACTTTGGTATATCCAGCCAATGAAATGTTATTTCGCAACTTAAATTATCACCATTTGCAGATGACATGATTCTATACCTAGCAGACCCAAAAGGGTCTACAAAGAAACTACTGGAACTAATAAATGAATTCAGCAAAGTGGCAGGATATAAAATCAACACGCATAAATCAAAGGCATTCCTGTATATCAGCGACAAAACTTCTGAAACGGAAATGAGGAAAAACACTCCATTCACAATATCCTCAAAAAAAAATAAAATACTTGGGAATCAACCTAACAAAAGAGGTGAAAGATTTATACAATGAAAACTACAGAACCCTAAAGAGAGAAGTAGAAGATCTTAGAAGATGGAAAAATATACCCTGTTCATGGATAGGCAGAACTAACATTATCAAAATGGCGATATTACCCAAAGTTCTCTATAGGTTTAATGCAATGCCAATCAAAATCCCAACGGCATTTCTTGTAGAAATAGATAAAGCAATCATGAAATTCATATGAAAAAATAAAAGACCCAGAATAGCAAAAGCAATTCTAAGGAGGAAGTGTGAATCAGGCGGTATAGCGATACCAGATTTCAAACTATATTACAGAGCAATAGTGACAAAAACAGCATGGTACTGGTACCAAAACAGGCGGGTGGACCAATTGTATAGAATAGAGGACACAGAGACTAATCCACAAAGTTACAACTATCTTATATTTGATAAAGGGGCTAAAAGCATGCAATGGAGGAAGGATAGCATCTTCAACAAATGGTGTTGGGAAAACTGGAAATCTATATGCAACAAAATGAAACTGAATCCCTTTCTCTCGCCATGCACAAAAGTTAACTCAAAATGTATCAAGGAGCTTGATATCAAATCAGAGACTCTGCGTCTGATAGAAGAAAAAGTTGGCTCCGATCTACATATTGTGGGGTCAGGCTCCAAATTCCTTAGTAGGACACCCATAGCACAAGAGTTAATAACAAGAATCAACAAATGGGACTTACTTAAACTAAAAAGTTTTTTCTCAGCAATAGAAACAATAAGAGAGGTAAATAGGGAGCCTACATCCTGGGAACAAATTTTTACTCCTCACACTTCAGATAGAGCCCTAATATCCAGAGTATACAAAGAACTCAAAAAATTAGACAATAAGATAACAAATAACCCAATCAACAAATGGGCCAAGGACCTGAACAGACACTTCTCAGAGGAGGATATACAATCAATCAACAAGGACATGAAAAAATGCTCACCATCTCTAGCAGTCAGAGATGCAAATCAAACCACCCTAAGATACCATCTCACTCCAGTAAGATTGGCAGCCACTATGAAGTCAAAAAACAACAAGTGCTGGTGAGGATGTGGAGAAAAGGGTACACTTGTACATTGCTGGTGGGACTGCAAATTGGTGCGGCCAATTTGGAAAGCAGGTTGGAGATTCCTGGGAAAGCTGGGAATGGAACCACCATTTGACCCTGCTATTGCCCTTCTCGGACTATTCCCTGAAGACCTTAAAAGAGCATGCTACAGGGATACTGCCACATCGATGTTCATAGCAGCACAATTCACAATAGCTAGACTGTGGAGCCAACCCAGATGCCCTTCAATAGATGAATGGATAAAAAAATGTGGCATTTATACACCATGGAATATTATGCAGCACTAAAAAATGACAACATCATGGAATTTGCAGGGAAATGGATGGCACTAGAGCAGATTATGCTTAGTGAAGCTAGCCAATCCCTAAAAAACAAATACCAAATGTCTTCTTTGATATAATGAGAGCAACTATGAACAGAGTAGGGAGGAAGAGCAGGAAGAAAAGATTAACTTTAAACAGAGACATGAGATGGGAGGGAATGGGAGAGAAAATGGAAATTGCTTGGAAATGAAAGGAGACCCTCATTGCTATACAAAATTACATATAAGAGGTTGTGACGGCAATGGGAAAATAAACAAGGAGAGAAATGAATTACAGTAGATGGGGTAGAGAGAGAAGATGTGAGGGAAGGGGAGGGGGGATAGTAGGGGATTTGAAAGGTAGCAGAATACAACAATTACTAATAGGGCATTATGTAAAATTGTGGATGTGTAACCGATGTGATTCTGCAATCTGCATTTGGGGTAAAATTGGGAGTTCATAACCCACTTGAATCTAATGTATGAAATATGATATGTCAAGAGCTTTGTAATGTTGTGAACAACCAATAAAAAAATGAAAAAAAAATGATAGCACCTGAAAATAAAATGTGAGTTGATTGACAGTGCATGAAGAATAAAACTTCTTAAAATTATTTGCCATTCTGGGCTTCAGTGAATTTGATTTTTGTTTCTAATTTCTGAAAAATTTACCCAAGTCACAGTCCTTTATGGGAGCCATAGACCACTTTTTTGGTATAATTCGGTCTTCTCCATCCCCCTGTGAAAATCCTTCTAGGAAGCTCAATCCTGGAGGGACCCATGTTTGCCAGCAGCTCTTATGCAGACCCAAAGTGGTAAAGAAACTGTGTTTAAAAATCCCTGCCCTCCTAGAGGCACTGCAGAAGGAAATTGACAATTTACACTGTTTTATTGTGTGCATGCATAAATATGTAGCAATGAATCCCAATATTATGTATCATTATAATGCACCAATAAACAGAGAAAATCCTGTCCTGGAACTGAACAGTGGAGATACCCTCCAAATGGATTTGCAGTCTTTAAAAATCACTTTAAAAAAGTAAACTAGCGTAGATAAATCATCTGGGCCCATTTTTGTAAGGACAAAGTCTGACTTGCAAAAGAGATTTAAACACTTCTGGTGACAAAGATCCTATTTCCAATCCCAAATTAGTAAGTAGAGACTCATCATAAGTGCAATTCAGGGTTTTCCAATAAAAAAAAAATCTCTTCTTCCCTTGGTTTGGAAGATAGCTGAGTTAAGTGAGAATGAATGGACATATCTTTCCAAAGTTATCCTCATTTGTATCTCTATGATAATGTTACTTGCAAAGAAGGAACTGCCTCTGAAGCTACCAACACAATGCTTGAAGTTTACTGTACTTTTCTAGGACTAGTACTTTACGAGTATCAGTACTAATGTGTTCAATGCCATTCATAAATATTGTATGCTATTTTTTCTACTAAGAATGAGAAAATGCTGGTATTCTTTATTTATAAAATAAAATTGTCCTTATCAAGCAAAAAAAAAGAAATGTTATTTTGCATTATAAAGAAAGAGCTATCAAGGCATAAAAATATAAGAAGGAAATTTAGATGCTTCTTACTAAGTGAAAACAAATCTTATAAGGTTACGTATCATATCATTCCAATCATATGACATTTTGGAAAAAGCGCAACTATTGAGACAGTAAAAAGATTAGCAGAGTTTCTAAGGGATAAGAGGGAGCAAGAGATTAATAGGCAGAGAATAGAGGAATTTGGGGGCAGTGAAACTATTCTGTGTAATACTACAAGGGTGAACATATCTCATGTCATTTTACATTTGTCAAAACCCATGAAATGAATTACACCAAGAGTGAGCCTTAATGTAAATTATGGACTTACCTAAAACTGCCACCCAAATAAAATATATTAATTATTAAAAATAAAGTTAAGAGGGTTTGAAATAATAAATAGAAAATTTCTCTAACTGAGCTATCAAGCAGCCTAGGTAGAATGTGAATCTGACTGTATCATCCACTGTTGGAAACTTCTCAAGGATGCCCTTCTGCTCACCTGAACAAGTAGGGTACATTTGCCTTCAGTAGGACCGGAGATGGTTTTAAGTGAAACATGGATGAATATCTTCTAAAATTTTAACTGTACAGGATTTATTGTGAATTGTATTAGAAAATAAAGCTAAAATAAGGAAAAAGGTTGATTTTGAATGACCATTTGTTGATTCCAATAATTGGGTTATCTTAATGCAATGGTATCCTGTACATTGCTGGCAGCCTTTTAATAGGTTAATTCTTTATAATATATTCTTTTTCTTCTATTTATGTGCAAAATAAAATTAGGAACTTTTTTTACTTAAAAAAAAAGGGGGAGAGAGAGAGAGAGAGAGAGAGAGAATTTTAACCCCTTGAATGTTAAGGGAGCTAATAATTTTAATAATCTAACATGTAACCTTAATTTCAAAAAACAACATGTTTCACAGTACTTAAAATAATTAAAATGATTTATATAATCACAAAAAAGCATACCAGCAAAGTAAAATAGAATAACAGAAAATAAAACTCTTACACATAGTGAAATCAACTTAAAATTTTGACTTTTTCACCATCGTTTAAGAAGGATGCTCTGTCTTCAAAGAAACTATATCTAAGGAAATATTTAGTATTGTATTTTATCTTTTGTAGTTTTCTTGTACTTTGAATTTATTGGCCTTTCTTTAGATTCCCTGTAATACCATATATTGCTATAAGGTTGTAGCAGGGTTCTGTTTTGTTTTGTTTCTCTTACATTTCCATGGCAAGTAGTAGATGGTAGCTATGAAGAAAAAGTTCTACATTTTCCATTCCCTATAATGCAGCCTATTCTCAGTGTTGGGAAAGATCAGGAAATGAGGGAAATATTTCTTTTCTTTCTTTATTAATGCTATTGTTAAATAAGGAGAGACTCCACCAATCCAGAAATATAAAATGATTGGTAACTGAGCCCAGCAAACTACCGACTGGTCTTGTATGGTTGGTGGTTATGGAATGATTTTCACTTAATAAATAATGACTATATTTTACTTTTTCTTCAAATGACCATCTTAGAGCCTGAGTCTCCATTTATTTGTAAGAATAAAACCAGCAGAAAATAAATCTGTTTTTCCTACTTACATTAGGCTCATAACCACATATACTACTACATAATAGATAATTTAATAAAAATACAAAGAAGTGTTAAGGTCTGTAAACAAGTCAAGATGGCACCTGACATTTTGCCAGAGGGAGTGGTTTGTGAAGTTATGCCAGCGAGCCATTAAGCATGGATTCCTTATTGGTTGACTGCTGTATCTAGTTTATGTTAATTAAGATAAGCTGTGTGTAATATGTATATACCTCTCCTGTCCTACAATAAACGGCTCCCACTTCTACTGTATCAATCTACACAAGTTGCTCGTCACCCACCCCCCCTGGTTATTTTGCTGCAACTTTTTTCCTGATAATCCTTCCTCCTCGGAACTTTCTTCTTTCTGACTAGAGTTCCTGGGCTTCCATCACTACATGCCCTAACTGCTCTTGGTTCCACTGGGGTGCCTCCTTCCCTTAGTAATTTACTTCTCACCCCTTCCATATTTTCGTCACAAAGACAATACAACATTTCAAGACAAAACAAGACACAAACATACTGTATCAATCTTCTCCATTTTCTCAAAATGGCCATATTTCCTCTCGCCCTATCTAGGGACGAGCAGATTTGCTCCCGTCCTATCTATAGATGGGCAGCATTTTTTCCTCACTTACCCCTCCCCCCGAGGGGGCTCCCGGTATGGGCCACCATCTGCCGCAGTCTGGATAACTGGGGGGTGACAAGCAACTTGTGTACATTGATACAGCAGGAGTGGGAGCCGTTTATTGTAGGACTGAAGGGGTATATATATACATTACACACAGCTTATCTTAATTAACATAAACTAGATACAGCAGTCAACCAATAAGGAATCTCCACACTTAATGGCTCGCTGGCGTTACTTAGAAAACCACTCCCTCTGGCAAAATGCCAGGCGCCATCTTGACTTGTTTATGGACCTTAACATTGGGCTCCCACTCCTGCTGTATCAATGTACACAAGTTGCTCGTCATCCCCCGGTTATTTTGCTGCAGCCGGACTGTGACAAAGAAGTATGAACTTTCAATTTTAAATATTTTAAAAATTAATTTTGAATCTCAATTTTTGAGGTATCTTATCTCTTCCTAAGATGCAGTTACTACTAAGCTTTCTTACTACCAATTACTATACTCTTACAGAGATTGGATATCCTCAATCTGAGAATCTGAAATACAAAATCTGAAACTTTTTGATTGCCAACATGACAATTCCCTGTTTCACCTCTTGTGGCAGGTGACTGTCCAAACACAGGTACATCAAACATGGTATATAATATTAACTTGAGGCTATGTGTACAGGTGAAAGTGAAACATGAATGAATTTTGTGCTTGCAGGAGGGTCTTATCCAGAGATATCTCATTATATGTATATGTATATATGCCAGAATCTGAAAAAACATCATGAAATCTCATTTTTGGTCCCAACATTTTAGATATGAAATACTAAGTCATAATTATATCATCATCTATTGTGCACATATGTATTATTTATGTAGTACATAAAGCTTTGAGGGAAATAATAGTTGTTATAAAAATATTTCACTGAGGTTTTGACATTATGTTTAAAAGTTAAGCTGAATATACCAGATCTTGATTTTTCCATTATGTTAAGTTTATATAGTATACCTCTTTTGTCTCAGACCAAAAATTATTTAAAATTCTGTCTCCATTTTGATAGTACTCTAATTATACCTTAGTTCTTTTTGAGCAGAAGCTCAAGGCAATATTGCTGATGTGACAAACTTAAGTATTTGTCCCAGTTCTTCTTCCTTCCCTTTACTCTTTGCTTTCCCTTTACTCTTCCCTTTACTCTTCCTTCCTTTTACTCTTTTCCCTTTACTGAATACATTATAAAGCACAAGTCCTTCATCAGGATACAGTTAATTGTTAATGATATTCAATGTTGATTTTTTTCCCTCAGTTTACCAAAATAAGATATTTAAAAGGGCATAAGCATTTTAATATGTAATTCTAATCATATGTTTTAAAGAATCTACAAATACTCACTTACCAAGGGGAAAAATGCAGATACATAATTGATTTAGAAGAAATGAGAAAAAGTTGTGGATAACCAAGCACTATGTGAATGTTGTTTATAAAACCAAAATATTTGAGATAATTTTTGGATTTTTTAAAATTAATTTCACTTTTTTGGATTAGTTGATGTCTTCAAAGAAAGAAATTAACAATTGAACAGAATGTGATATCTTGTGGATATACACAGGTTAACCATTTCAAAGACTTTAAAAAACAAACTGCATATATGTAATAAAAAGAATAGTGTTTTTAATCTCTTACGTTATTTACACAACTTTCTAGAGGAAAGTAAGCATATAAATGTCAGTAGTTTTCAACTTTGTTACAATTAAATTCATTTGACAAGCTGTATAGGAAGTAGCAACTAGAAACAAAAATATACTGCTTTATTATAGGAACTGTAGCCCAGTATGAGAATATTGTCCTCCCCTCCTAATTGCTAGCCAAATGTTTAATACCTAGTGATTACTGAGATGACCAAAATCTCGTAAGCTTTACTTCATGACCAGTACATAAATGACAGGGGAAAGTGAAATAAGTAGATGTGCATTCTGCAAAATAGTTTGTATCTAATGGGGAGAGAAAGACAGGATGCATGTAAACAAATAAATAATAGAAGTTCAGAGAGTGAAAAATGTTTTAAAGAAAATATAACCAGCAATAACTACAGAGAGTAACTGGGTATCAGTTGGATTGTCAGGGAATTTCTTTTGAGAGGGTGATGTGTGACATAAGACAACTAGGTATTAAACATGGCAGATAAATAACACATTTAATCAATTTCTACTGTAGAAATACATTGTGGAGGGGGAACTTATTGATTAAGACCAATTTTACTCAACAGAAGTTTGTCCAAGTTTTGGACAGGGATATAGGATTGAATGGCAGAAATAAACAAGATAATTAAAAATTATGAACAAATTACCAAAATTCTGATATATGAATAAATATGCTTGAACTTTGAATTCCATGAGGCTTGAATTTAAAATTCTTTTTGATATCATCACAGAATGGCCTTGGGCAAGGCACTTCAACTCTCTTATAGAACCTATTTCACAGATTTGGATTACATGAGACATTCTCAGCCTTCCTAAAAGTTGAAAATAATTTATTATAAAAAGTAACAAAGGGTTTATAAATATTGACATCACTGAAAAAATTTACAGAAGCACAAAATGGAGAGAAATTATAAGTTCTATTAAGTTTTCAATAAAATATAAATGATAAATGAAAGTTAGATTTTAAATTAGAATCAACTGGAAGCTTAAATCAGTAGGGGCAATAGATTCTTCTATCCCTGTAGGCATTCCTCTGTTTTAACTTTGCATACACCTATCATAATTTCACCACAAGTCTGACTCTTAGAAACTCTTGTTCTACTGAACTCACCTTTAAAATTACTAGCAGATTCTCACAAACACAGGTATATACCAGACAATTTTAATTATAACTAAAAACAAAAACACTACACTTTATTTGAAAGATTTAATCTCAACACATCTTTCCTGTCAAACTAGGTGTGTTTAGATTAAGGGGAAAAAAAGATAGCCTTATTTTTGCAATACCTTGTAACATGATAAGTTTTAGCTATTTTATATTCTGCCTCATGTATCTTTAACATAGCCTATGGCTAAGATTTAGTTGTAAAATCACTATGGTTAATGATAATATATGCCTAGAAAAAAATTTTAGAAACCACATTCATCTGTAGTTCTGGGATATGAGAAGGAGAGCATTGCTTTTAATTTTAAAATTCAGATATTTGATTTATAATTCAGGAAAAAATAGATCCTATTTTAAAGATTTTCTTTAAAAATAATTTCTAACATTTTTGGAAATACCTTCAAGATATCTTTGTAAAAATTCCCCCAAATAGTTGCATATTATCTTTCTACCAGATTGAAATGAAAGTTAGAGAAATATCAACTCAACAGTGAGTAATTATTTTAAGCTTGTTGCATAATTACTGTGTTGCAATTGTGAACAAAGCAGGGCTCCAGGGGATAGAAAGACCAGTAAGTGCTCTTAAGGAGTTGACAATCTAGGTGACAAAGCAGAAAGATGATGAAGAGATAAGCAATTCTGTTCTTGATCCCAGATACAGTTTAGGAAAACTACCATCTTGATCCTGTATCTATTTCACTTTCTCTGAGGGAAGTGTAGTAAGGAAATCAGCTGAGACACAGGTCTTTAAACTTTAAAGTGCCTCAGAACTCAGAGTAAACTTTAGCCAATAATCTAAATACAAACTGAAAACGTGGGTCTTGAGACTACTGTGCTTCACAACTTTGCTTCTCTGGGGAATTTGTAACAGGTGAGTATTTAAAATAGTCATTCCTTCTCTAGCACTTAAAACCAGTGAAGGATGGGATCCAAATTGGAATGAGTTGTACTCCATTTATATGTCAAAATACATCCTACTGTCATATATATCTAAAAATAACACACACACACACAAAATCTTCTACACAAAATAAAAAATCCACATAAACTGAAAATCCCTGTATAATATAAGAAAGTGGTATTAGCATGGCAGGCCAAAAGTGCTGTTTGTATTTTAGGAAGGCTCTTGGGGCCTGATCATAGTGTCCCCGTTTTTCTCATTAGGTATTATATTTATCCTTGATCATTGAGACTTTTTGGTAAACATTTCCATTGACATCCCTAATAAACCAAGCAATAAAAACAACTTGTTTCCCTCATTTCCTATGTCTGGACAAAGATAAAAAGAAGTAGCTGTCAGCTACTTCCAGATTTCCAGATTCTGGATCTACAGAAACCCTTGGCTTAACCTGCAGAGGCCACAGCAAGCATCTGTAACTTAATTTCCTGCTCACCACTGCTACATCTTCATTTTGAATTAAATGATTACTTGATGGCTAATGCCATGTACATTAAAAGAAAAAAAATTTGTACGAGTTAAAATTTTTTTTAGAAAACACTTAAACCAATTTTATTGAGGTATAATTAATTTAAAGAAGAAATAATGTATTTTAAGTGAATTATTTGACGAGTTTTGCCAAATTCATATACCTGATTAACTATCTTTATATATCAAGAAATGGAATATCTCCATTTTCAATAATTTATCTTATATTTTTTTAGGAAAAATTACTAGGAGTTAGAGGGTAAGGTGACAGGTCTACCTTTTTTAAAGCTTCCAAGGTGTATTCCAAATTGCCTTCCAAAATATTACAATTATCCCTGCTCATATTTGCGTATGAGAATGCTATTTTAGAAAAGAAGTCATTGTACTGTTGGCAGTTATGTCATCCAGTAAATTCTGAATTTTGATAAAAATGAATGAAAGTTTTAAAAATAATTTTTAGTGTTGTCATATCTGTCACAGTAGAGCAGAATCCTTAAGAGCAAATTGAAAACTGTTAAGCATATAAAGTATTGATATGTTCTTAAGACGATGGTAACTTAATACAACAATTTTAAATAGAAAAGATATAATTGAGATAGCACTTATGTATACAAATCTTTCTCTCAAAGCAATGGTACTCCAGAAATAAGTAATATCAGCATCACCTGGGAAGTTGCTAGAAATGCCCGTTCTTGGCTCCCACCTCAGATCTCCTGTATCAGAAATGTTGGAATTTGGGTCCTTGAATCTGTGTTGAAATAATTCTCTCTTTGACTCTGACACATGTTTCAGTTTGAAAATGATACTCTTACAAGAATGTTTTATATAGACAAAAAATATTAAAACTCAGAACACTTGTGGGGTGATATCTAACATTCAACAGTCACCATACAGTTTTTCAGCCTTTCCGTTTAACCCCTTATATCTACTTTTCTTTCCATATTATGTGGTTGAGATAATTTCTTATAATTCTTTGTACAATTAAAAACTTATGATAGCTATGTGAAAAAATTCAGAACCTTGAATTATGGCAGGTATAAAACATCAGGTCTCAGGCATTAGGATGCTTGACTTCAAATAATTTATAATTTGGTTAACCCATTATGTCACATCGTATAATGTATAGAGCAGCCTAAAACTCAATTGAGCAATTTTTAGGTATCCTATAAAATTCTGTAAGTTTTTATAAGTGTCCTAAATATAGGATGATGAGACACTAATAGGCATAATATAACTAAATATACATGCTCAATTGATAACAATGAAATGACTGATACATATAATATTATATAATTACTAGAGGAGATAGAAACGCCTAGGAGTTTTGGTGAACACGTTGGACTGCTTAGACAAGAAGCAATATGTGGTATACATTAAATGTTGCATTTGGTTTTGCACAAATGGAAGAGGATAAAGAGAAGCATTCCAGGTGAGAAGAAAGACAAGTCAAATAAACTGTTACAGGAAGTATTGGCTCTTTGACTAAATTTGGCATTGGATATAGAGGCACACTTTAGATATGCCATAAAGGAAGGCTGAGTTGAAAGCCTACTGGCGAATCACATTAATTTCCTGAATATTATGTGAACACAGTTCTTAAAACTCTTCTTGAAGGATAGTTTGGCTATGCAAATAAGATCACAGAACTATATTATAATAAAAGCAAGTCAATTAAGCAATATGCATTAAGTTACATTATAGTATTGTATACTTCAAATATAACTGAGAAATATAACTTGAGCTATAGGAATATTCTTAAAAATCTTCAAAATTTATCTGTTTTCAAAACCATAAAACTTGAAAAATGCATGTTCCTTTTCAAGATAATTATAGCTAATATGTAGACATATCATTTTATAAAAACTGAATTTTGACTATGCTTTCTTGTGCAACTTACAATCCACACATTTAATAATGAACTAGTTTAATGAAATAGAATCCATACATTTAATAATGAACTAGTTTTTGACAATGCTTGTAGCACACTAGGATTAGCACATTAAAATGTGATTCAATAATCTACACAAATTAAATGACATATTTATCTTATACAATACTAAGACTCAGTTTCCCTTTAAAGAAATTGAAATAAAATTAGAAATATGTATGGGAAGATCAAGGAGAGTTTAACAAAATACCATAAAAGTTTGTCTGCCTCACTATCAAAGGATAATATTTTTATACACCAGAACCTGATAAATATTTTTAACACTGAGTCAAATCAATGTCATTGGTATATTGATTGAGATCTATAGTTTACAGTGGTTTGGAAAAATAACTTGCTAGTGTGGAAAGTGCTGTGTTCAGTGTTATCTTTTACAAACTCTTCACTTATCTAATGAGTATGAAATTTGTATCTGAAGGCAAGAGGTGATATAAAAGTAGATAACTTAAAACAGAAGGTTGCACTTTTAGAATACTGAGTTTTTTAAATTGATATATTAGATTTATGATTAAGTGAAGACAGTGCCATGAATCATAAGCATTGACAGAGTGTTTCACATTTTGTGAGGATTATTTGGCTTCTGATGGGCTAATTTAATATTAAGTTCACTTAACTAAGGGGCTCAAAATATCTATGCAATTTTAATCTATAATAGTAATTTCTTTAAAAAATAAGTTAGATATGAACCATTACAACCACTATCTTGTAAATTGGAGAATAAATAAAACACAGTGTGGGACTTGGCCTATGCATAGTACAGGTTTGTCTGCAAAGTGTTCAATTGAATGCTTGACAGTGTTGACTGATGCTTTATTGAATCGATCATTGTAAAAACACAATTTTGTCTTTAGATGATCATTTGTGAGCCTCCCCAAATCAAACCCACTTTGCTTTTAATAGAGCTTTGAACTAATAGAGTTTCTAAAGGTTTCTTTGAAAACCTCCCTATTACTTATCTCTATAAATAATAACAGTATTTATAACAGCTCTCTGTGAGCTGTTACCTCATTTTCCTGTCTAATAATATGGCATATGACATATTTATTTGAAAAGAAAATTGACCAAGAATTAAACCATTGTAAACAACCAGTACTTAGTACTCGTATTTTGCAATATATGGCCTTCTATAACAATTTTCTAATATCTTCTTTCCATGTAATATCTTTCGGAACATAGAGTAGACAAAACTCTAAAATATTTCTCAGATATCTTTTTGTAACTTCCACTAAAAGCAATTTTCATTTCACTAAGTTATCTCAGAGTTATACATTAAAGCTTCAATAAAGAAGAAAACAGTAGTTAAGACTGTAGATTTACAGACATAACTTTAAAAATTAGAACTAAGTCACTATATTCAAAGAAAATACTTACAGCAATAACATTTATAGCAATTATATATAACAATGTTACCAACCCTGCTTGTTCTCAAGCACAAATAATTAAATAAAATAGGAACAAAATATGAAAACCTTCTCTCTATGATAGATGTTCTTCCATTAAGTGAATATGAAGATTTAAGATTGACTTTAACAATAGTTTTAAAGTAAATTCTAAATTTTCAGTTCTTTATTGATCACATCCATTAGTACGAACTTTTACTTAAGTAGCAGTTATATTTGTTTCTAGTAACTTGTACCTCTTACACATATTGCAACTGTGACTGCACAAGTGTTATTACAACTTTGCTGTTATTGACAAATGATTTTACCTGTGACTCTTAAGAAATCTTGAGCATGCGTGTGTCAGTCAATTTATGAAGTCATATTCATAAAACCACAGTGGATCCACCAAATACTAATTGAAAAAAAGTTGAACATTTGATGATCTCTCTCAAATAACATTAAGGGGAATTGAATCCACAATTCATACTTATGAAGAGAATCTACAACAAGCAAACAAACCTGAAAGCTTATTCTTTTGTAGGCTTTTCCTCCTGCCCTGTTCTGTACTGTGGTTTTTACCATCCCTCTGTCCTTCATTACTTAGCCTGTTTTAGTTTCTACCTAATTTCTGAGGCTCTTTTTCAGATTCCTACTGATCTGACTCTTTTTTATCCACTCTCCTAATATTGTATCATGCAAGAACCGAGGTTGCAAAAACTCTCTTTCAGGGAATAGATAAAGAGAGAGTGAATTGGAGAAAGATGACGAATCTTCACCATTTATTTATTTTCCTTTGCTTATATTCAGTCACTCACTTCCCTCCTCAGGTTGCAGAGTGCAGCAGCAATTTAAAGGACACATAGTTAAGTTAGTACAGCACGCACAGGAGGATATGATACAATTGCACTCTTGATTTTTACTTATCATCGTTATATTTTTACTAATTTAGCAAATCAGGCACATCATTATTTTAGAAAGTATATAATAAACAAATGTGTTCAATAAAATCTTTAAATCATATGCTCTCCTAACCTACATTTGCCTCCTTCCATTTTGCCTTTCAAATAAGAACTAATATTGAATTTCTATAGTCTTAATTTATATGAAAAGTCTATATGCCAGTCATATAAATTCATATAGCAATTATAATTACTTGAATGAAAATAATAAATATGTATAAAGAATAAATAAGTGCACGAAGGAAAAATATAGCAGTAGAAACTACTTTAAAATCAAATTCTAGGTAATATTTTAAGAAAAAAAATAGAGTGGATTAAAATTATAGTTGATAGTGAAAATTGATGGCCCTGAAATAAAGTAGAGAAAATGAATATTTATAAAGTAATTACAAATAATTAATTTTATTTAAAAGACATCATTAGAAAGTTCTTATAGCATTATAATAGTCTCATAAGTAGCATAGGTGAATGGATTACTGCCTCCAAAGTAAACTTTCACTCCATAACATGTATCTCCAACACCACAAATTATGAAGTACCATGGCTTCTTTTGAAGGCTTACCAATTTCTGTGTTTATCCTTCTCCTTCTAAGGTAAATGTTCTCAAGGAAAATAATCAACATAATCCTGTTTTTTTTTTTTTCCAGAGAGATAGCCACTTCATTCGTATATCCAATTTCACATCAAATCTGTACTATAGTAGGGGAAATACAATGCTACTTTTTACAGGCTATATACTGGACTATTACTCTGCAGTGGTCTTTATATTTAACTTAAGTAGTTAAATATGAAGAAATAGTTTAATAAAATTTGAACACACATGTTAAGAAAAAGCCAAAGAGAATATGTAAATTGTGGATCTATTCTACTTTATGATGTTATATACACATTAAACTAACAACACAATTTTGCTAAATGAATAAGTAAATGAAAAATTAAATATTAAAAATTCATTTCCAAGTAGATATGGTTTAGTTATCCAAATCCATCATATGTTCTCAAGGTATTTATTCTTACTGAATTCTATATTATTCAACTACAGATAATAATTTTTTACTTTAATATTCTTGACTTTGATATTATTTGACAATTTTATAGCCAACCCAATTCCTAATTTTTGTAGGAAAACATGATACATAGGACACATAATGTTTAAGGATTTCTATCTTTCTCATCTGGAAATAAGTAAATGGTACTATATCTCAATTAGAGATTTCTATTATCATCTTTATCTGTATTTTAAGGACAATTCATTAAGAGCAATAATTCCCAACCAATGGCTTGTAGTTCTGAGGGTTAAGGCATATGAAGAATCCAAGAATGTATATGGAAACAAGGTTACCATATCTTGGATGAAGTGATTATTCCAGATCTACAAACACATGGATCATTTAAGCATCTTATGATTCATAGAATCACTTAATTAAATGCCTGTGTGTGTGTGTGTGTGTATTAATGAGTTAGAATACTATCTGGAATAAAGAAAACATCAATAAACCTTATCTAGTATTATTTTTCATTATTATTTAAAACATCTCACAATGTTGAAAAGGAAATGCAAAATATTAAATGTGTGCATAATATGTGAATTTTTGAAGAACTTTTATGAGAAACTTCCATTTTAAGAACAAAATAAAATTTAATTTTATCCTATCCACTAGTAAAAATGTGTATTCACAATAGAAAAACATGCAACATAAGCTATTTCTATAAGCCAAGTATTAAAAGCATAATATATTACAAGTTTAATATATTCATTTCTGTTCTGGTAATTTTCTATGTGGTTTATTGATATTCTACTTGCAAATGCTAGAAAAGGCTGAATTTTTAGTGGATTTCCAATTGAGAAATTTAGGAGAAAGTAATATAACTGTAATATAAATGTCCAGAAGCTTCAACTGATTTGAAAAAAAATACTACAAATTTCTAATTTAGGTAAATCTTATTTAGTAGCAGAAGGCTGATGTTATAGAGGAGCCATGTTTGTGTCATAAACTCTAATATCACCTTCACTTCCAACACTTTTTCAACAAGAGTTCAATGTGTGATTCCAATATTTTCTGCTATAGAAAAAATGCCCAGATAAAAATGATATACTTTGAAATGACACTTTGATTGATTTTAATATGTGAACAGTTTAAAATTAAGAGGAATACAAAAAATTACAGTAATTTGAAAAATCATCCTGCAAAGCTGAATCTCCCCATATTCTTCTCCCTACTTCTATTTCAATTCCTGTCTAAAAAGAAACACATTTATCAATTCGATTTTTCTCTATTCCACATTTTAGTAATATTACTCTCTGTATATCTAAAAATAATCTTTTGATAGCTATTACATAAGTTAAAGGTTTTTATCTATAGATACTTCATAAATATTAAATGCCATCCCATTGTTCTTTTCCTCTTAACTAGAAGGAAAGGTTTTGTTTGATCTATCATATATTTTTTCTCAATTTACTCTGGGATTATATTTCTGTAGGAAAACTTGGACCTATGTGTAGTCAAATCTTTTGAATCTGAGAATTGCTATCTTTCACAAATATTTCATAAGGAGTTAAAAATAATAAATATCAATTATTTGTTAACAACAGGATGAATTCAAGTTATTATGTATTTTGTGAGTTATATATAGATGATTTGGTTGTTCTTGACACAGATTTATTTTTGTTAATCCTGATACCTCCAATTGAATTATTTCATCACAGAGATTAGCAATCATGTCTACATAACATCTACTATAAAGTATCTTGATATTTCAGCCCTGCCATTTTTGGTATTCCCAATATGCCTTGCATAGCAGTTTTAGCTGAAGCAAATATATCATGGAAGAATTCAGCTAACCATATCCTCCAATCTAGTCAGAGATCTCCATTCTTTGTGCCTTTTTAGTCATGTTTCTCCATACATTTGATCAGTGATATAAAAGATTATATCCAGATATATATTATTTTTAGTTTTCTTATACTTTTTAGTTTTGTTTTTCTTCTGATAATATGGAAGTTATAAATTATACTTCCATTCTCTACTGCCTCCTTAAATTTCTAGCAAAAATAACTATAGTTTTTTAACCATTATTGTGTTTTTATAACATTTTTGTGTTATCCTCTACACACCTAAACCACTTAATTTGAATCCCCATTTCTCAACTTCACCATTATTGACTTTTGTGGGTAAAGTGGGACTATGTTGTAGGTAGGGGCTGGATGATCAGCAGCATCCCTGGCCTTAACCCACCACAAGCCATAGCACCTCTCCAGTAGTGAACAAACTGTCTCCTGGAGTGCAAAATCATCCCAGATTGACTATCACTGAATTAGAGGGTAAATAAAATTTGGAAGCTCCTACCTGGTTAATTTTGAATGGCAGGGGGAAAAAAGGTAAAATTTGCAAGCCTATCTATATCTAACCATCTTGTACATTAGCCTCTTAATTAACAGTTAGAGAAATCACAAGTCAACTATATGTCTAATTCTTTGGAGTTATAGCTCTTGCGAAATTGTTTGACCACCACTTATTTTCATATATTCATAAAAATTTGGTTAAATAGAGCACTAATTAAAAGAAAAAAAAGAGGTTTTGGCCTTTAATTTCCTTCACTGAAAGTATTGCTGTGTCTACAAAGACTTAGACAGTCACTGGGGCCAAGCCAGATTCCTGTAGTGAAACAATTGACTTGGCATCACATTGACAACATATAAACAACAGTTTGTCAACAGGATTCACATTAGTGACAGAACACTTTTTGGCAAAACAGAGGCATCCTTTGGAGTACCATGGCAATAAAAGCTACTAGCTTTCATTCAGAACCTCCCTCTGTGGACTACCAAACTAATTTAAAGATTATCAACACGACATGTATTTTAAAAAATAATTTTAAGAAAAAAAACCAGCAGAACAGAATTTCTACTGAATAAAAATCCACCTCTAGCAGTTTATTTAGTTGCTATAACCTATACATTCTGGGTAACTGTTGAAAGTTTTGTGTTTTGTTTTGACATGATTACTTTCTTAAGTTAAAATATTATGGAATTTATTTGATAACTTAATTGGGGGGAATGTGTTTTTCCAAAGTTGATGATCATAATATTACAACTTACTCTGCTTTCAAAGTTAGTTCATAGAAATAAAATGAGAAAGAAGACAAAAGCAAAACTACATATTTATACAAGCACAATTTTATAAAAATAAGATTCATTATTACCCTATGTACATGTATGATTAAACTACTGATGTGACTCAGCACCAGGCAGAGCCAGAGGAATGAGAAATTATGCTCCATTTGTGCACAATGTGTCAAAATGCATTCTACTGTCATGTATAACTAATGAGAACAAATAAAAATGTAAATAAAAATTTTACAAAGATTCAAACAATGTTTTATAACATTAAAAGAAGAAAATAAGCTAAAACTCACTAGAAAACTTATAATTCTCAAAGGAAAAATAATTCTAAAGTTTATGTTCAAGATAATTTAGACTTTAATAAATAACTATAATTGCAGCACCAAGACCATTTAATAAATAAAAAAGTTGTTTACAGAGTTGGGAATATCAACACCTGCATTTATGTCTGTGACTAAAATCTATTCCATGTGGACAAAGAATGGACTCTGCTCATATTTTTCTATGCTCAATTAAGGTAACTATTGGCTAGAGAATTTTGAAAATATTTATTACTGATCATACTTTTGCTCCTTTACCCAAAGGTCAATCATATTGGAAACTGACAGGGCTAGTTAGGGAGACCATGAACAGAAATGTTCTTGAAGCAAAAACTGCTTGACCTAAAACTCACTAAAAATATTCAAAAATATATTTTAATATATATGCTAGCTCTCTTCTGTTTATTTGTTGTTATTGATGGTGGTAGTCATGGTACAGGGGACTGAACTCAAGAGTGCCTGACCACTTCACCACATCCCCAGTCCTTTTTGTTTTTTATTTATTTATTTATTTATTTATTTATTTATTTATTTGGAGTATGGACTCACTAAGTTGCTCAGGATGGTTTTGAACTTATGATACTCCTGCCTCAGTTTCCTAAGTTGCTGGGATTACAGACATATACCATGCTTGATATATGCCCAGGTTTTTAAAATATAAATTGACCATGACAATACTTAAAATATTTTTTTATCTCAAAATAGATAAGCCATTTCCTGAAGATATTTGTCATATGTATGGCATCTCTGCCCTGTGATCATATATTCTAAGTTTGTTAGGGTGATATTCAATATTCAATGCTTTTTAAAATTATTCTAGGCACCTAGTCTAGTCCAGCAATGTGTTAGGTATAAACTGCAAAAGCAAGGTATACTCTCTGCTATGCAAGAACTCAAAGACTGTCAGGGAACACACTTACTGATAGATTGAAAGAAAGTTCCTACAAACTCTTTAATTAACACAAACTTAAGTCTGTGGATAGCTGAGTTCAAGGTTACATAATTGCATTAGAATGGTCAGAAATTGAAGATGTGCATTAATAAAATGATATTCTACACATATGGATTTGAAAAATTGATATTGTTAAATGTTCATACTACACAAAGGGATCTACAGATTTAATAAATCCCTAACAAAATTACAATGACAATTTTCACAGAAATGAAAAGAAAATAAATTTTTATAGGTTAAAAGACTCTTAAATACTCAAAGCTATATTAAGCAAACATCAAATTAACAAGCACAACAACAACAACAAACAAAGGTGAATGCTAGACATACTCATGTATGCCTGTAATCCCAGCAGCTCTGAAGTCTGAGGCCACCCTCAGCAACATAGTGAGGCCCTAATAAATTAGTGAGACCCTGTGTCAAAATGTAAAAAAAAAAAAATGGGCTGGGACTATTTCTCAGTGGTTAGGTGCCCTTGGTTCAATCCCTGGTACAAGAGAGAGAGAGGAGAGAGAGAGAGAGATGAGAGAGAGAGAGAGAGAGAGAGAGAGAGAGAGAGAGAGAGAGAGAGAGAGAGAGAAAAGAAGAAGAAGAAGAAGAAGAAGAAGAAGAAGAAGAAGAAGAAGAAGAAGAAGAAGAAGAAGAAGTAGTAGTAGTAGTAGTAGTAGTAGTAGTAGTAGTAGTAGTGGTGGAAGAAGAAGAAGAAGAAGAAGAAGAAGAAGAAGAAGAAGAAGAGGAGGAGGAGGAGGAGGAGGAGGAGGAGGAGGAGGAGGAGGAGGAGGAGGAGGAGGAGGAAGAAACCAAAGCTGGAGAAAGCTGGAGGTGTCATAATAACTGACTTCAAAATATATTATAAAGCTGTAGTCATCAAAACAGCATGGTACTGGCATAAACAGAAAAATAGACAAAGAAATAAAATATCAAGTCCAGAAATAAATCCATTCACTTACATTAAATTTATTTTTTTGACAAAAATGCCAGGAACACACAACAGGGAAAGAACAATTTTATAAATAAATGGTTTGATACAACCACATGGCCAAATGCTGAAATACAAAATCGTATTCTATCTCATATTATATGCAAAAATCAACTAAGACTAGATTAAAGACTTAAATGTAAGACTTAAAATTTTAAAACTACTGGAAGAAAAAATAAGAGAAATCCCTACATGGCATTGTTCTCAGAAATGATTTTATTTTGGATATGAACCCAAAAGCACACACAACAAAATAAAAAATAGACACACAGGATAGCATCAAATTAAAAAAAATAAAAAACCTCCTATATAGCCAAGAAAACAAAATAAAGAGATAGCTTATGGAATGGAAGAAAATAAATGCAAACCATCCATCTAATAAAGGGTTAATACCCAAAATATACAAAGAACTGGAACAACTGTAGAAGATGAATAACCTGACTAAAAGTGGGCAAACGATCTAAATAGACATTTCTCAAAAACATAAAAATGAACAAAGTGAAATTTAACACCTCTAATCAAAGAGAACTTTAAATTAAAACTATATTAGGTTACCACTTCAAACCTATAAGAAAGGTGATCATTAACAAGATGAAAGATAACTGTTAGAATGTGGAGAAAAGGGATTCTTTGCACACTGTTAACAAAATGTAAATTTGTAGAGCCTTATGGAAAATAATATGGAGGCTCATAAAAATAAAAATAGAATTACTATATGATTCATAAATCCCAATAGTGGGTATATACCCAAAGGGAATGAAGTCAATATGTCAAAAAGATACCTGGGCTAACATGTTCGTTTTGGCATTATTCTTAAAAGCCAAAATATAGGATCAACCTAAGTGTTCATTGACAGATGGTTGGACGAGGAAGATGTGGAGCATATACATAATGAAATACTCTTCCTCTAGAAAAAAAAAGTGAGGTCTGTCATTAGTGACAACTTGGATGTACCTGAAGGACATGATATTAAGTGAAATAAATCAGGCATGGAAAGACAAATACTGCACAATCTCAAATGATTTTTGAACTCCTAGAAATTGAGAACAGAATGGGAGTTTCCAGAGGCTGAGGAAACATACACAGAGTTGGAGAGATTGATCAAAGGATACAAAATTTCACTTAAGTAGAATGAATAAGTTCAAGAGATCTGTTGTACAACAAGGTAACTATAGTTAATTGCAATGTATTCTATTCTTGAAAATTGCTAAGAAGATATTTTAAGTCTTCTTACTAGGAAAATGGTTATGTAAGTGAGGTAATGCATATATTTATTGTTCCAATTTATTCATTCCACAAAGTATTTGTAGTTTAGAACATGTTGCACTTAAAGGACTATGCACAATTTTTGTCAACTAAATTAAAGACCTTGGAAGAGGACCAATTATTATTATCAAATTTAGTTTATAATTATGACTTTAATTTAGCTGGCTGTACTTAGGAAAGGTTCTTAAAGGTAAAGGGGAACAGAAATGTACAGAGGCATGAAGGAGGATGCTAAGTTTAGAAAACTTCATGACTTTCTTGTGTAGATCAGCTGATATGTTAGATGTGGGCGCACTATGGAAAGCTGAAAGAAATGAGGAGTTGAAGGGTTTTTTGTTGTCATACAAAGTAATTTAGATTTTACCTAGTTGGCATGGGTGGCCACCAAAGATTAAGAAAGGAACAGGACAAATCAGATATATATCTTAATCTTTTTGAATCACAGATCTAGTTTAAAAAATTAAGTCAGGACCTATAATAATTTTATTATATAATGGAACAAATAACAAATAGATTAAAGAAATTTTTGTGAAATTTTAATACATCCATGAAATACTTAAAAGAAAAATCAATCTAATAATTTACCACAAACAAAATACCAAATCCAATTAAAGAGGATAAATTTTAAGTGTTACAAATAGGTTTAAAAATTGAGCATAAAAATTTTAAAAAGTCATTCAATCTGCAACTAAAAAATGTAGACTTATCATACTAAAATACCTCATCTTTCCCATTGAAAAATTTTTCCAGACTAGTGTTCTAAAACTCGTGTTGACATCTGTGTGGCTTTCAGCTGCCATGAAAAGAGGGTTATGTAAAGGTTGGGTAAGATATTTAATGCTCCCTTAAAAAAAAAAAAAACTATGTGTTATTTATTTTCCACTTCTATGTCTGCATTTAAACAAAATAACACTTAAGGAATGCTCATCATGCTGTTAAAAAGAATCCTATCCTTATTTGGGTCTGTTGATTTAGGTTTAGATTTTAATAAATCTCAAATTTCCTTTTGTATTCCCCTGATAGCCTAAACAGATGCTTAAATCATATTTTCCATAATTAACCCACTTACTTTCCTTTGTTTTTGATTCTTTTTTATTAATGATTCCTCTCTACAGCTTATGCTTTCTACTAAATCTATTCATAGGCAGGGTGCACAGGATAATCTTGGTCTTTGAAAAATGAAGCAACTGTATTACATTACCAAACAACAAAAATAATTTGATTGATTTTCTGTAGCCAGGTTTTCAAAATATTTCAAAGTCATATTATATGCTTTTAATCAATTCAGTGAAAGGTTAATATTTTGAAATATAAAGGCTCTATGAATTTCAACTGTTATTTTGAATAATAGATCCTTATTTCAAACAAAATACATTTCAAAGTTGTAGCATTTGGTAAATTATATGTGTTTAAATAAATATATTTAAGAAATATAGTACAGAAACATTTTAGAAACAAAATACCAAGTGATCTGAGAAATACATAAATATGCAAGTTGAAGAACCAATTATTTAAATATATTAAGAATTTAAAAGGGAAATATTTCATAATAGTCTCCATGCAAAAATTTAAGGTATCTAAACTGGTATGGTGATGACATTATTTTAGAGTAGTTATTTAGCAGGTGAATGAATTTTATAATTAAAGACCTAAAAGCAATCATTATAAAATAATTCCCTGTCATCATCCCTGGGGAGAACATACTCATAGGTTTGGCTCATTTACTACATTTGTTCATTCAAAGATACATTTATTATGTACCCATGATGTTTGAAAAGAGAATGGCTAAAAGACTATGTAGTTTAGGTGAATGTCAGCAGGTAGGAATAAAACAGGGAACAATGCAGGCCCTTGCCCTCAAAATAGAAACTGTGGCAGGTACTAAGTGCTAATAAATGGGGTGAATGAAGAATCCCACCAGAATTAACTGCTGTTAATTGAAGTTCTTATCATATTATCAGACTTAAATTTTTTATTAGCCAGGATTTTATAACTTTCTACTAAATTTTCATGATCCTTTTGCTATGTATTACCCAGAAAATTTAGATATTCATAAGTTCTTATAGTAAATATATTTTATTTAAAATAATTCAAATACATACAATCATAAAACATATCAGCTAATAAATCCTAAATTATTACTGTCTCTATTTACATGCTGTCCCATTTTAAAAATCAAATAATGATCCCTTTACTTAGATATGCATGCATGCACATAGACATAGACACACACACACACACACACACACACTCACACACACACCTAAACAAATGAGAAGAACTAAGCGATACTTTCTTTAAAGGATATTAAAGAGAGTGGTTTCAATTAAATAACTCAATATTATATGTTCAAAATGTCAAGAAGAAAAGAATGAATTTAATTCTTCTGATGGACAACCATTGACTAGTTGAGACTTGTTCATCAATAGTGAGATAGCAAAGTAAACATTTACCTAGTAACTAGTGCTTCCAACTTATTTGTTATATGTAACATCCATTATTTGTTCATACTTGTTTTATAATCTGTGTAATAATGAAAACTTGTTTTTAAAATACTATACAATGATGATTTCAGAAAACTGTATTTATTTTATGTAGTATATAAGTTGCTTTCTAAGAAGAATGTGATATTGTATTTGAACAATGATAGACCACTTTGAAAAGATATGTTTTATAGAGTAAGAACATTTCAAGTGAGATTTTCCAGTCAAAATACATTTTCCATACCATAAAGAGTAACTGAAGATAAACAGATTTTTTTTTCTGAGAGGTATTTTTACATTTTACCACCTATTTGTCACAACATTCCACCTTAAAATAATATTTTTGACTTCTTACCTTAACTGACCCATTAACAGTCTTCCTCCCCAATTTCATGCTTCAGTGTGATCACTAACAAAACAGTCGGCATTTCATAGCTGGAAGGTAATAGCATTTCTGAATGACCTGAAATCCTTTGGAATTGTACCCTACCTGATTTTCAAGGGTGTTTAATCCATTTGTATGCTCCAAATTTTCCATTTGAATTTGCATCAGGTCATGTAATATCAGTTTCTTCTGTGTCACCTGATGTAGCAATAACTTTATATAATGTGACACCGTGTAATGTACAGCTTTAAAATGTCCTTTTTCTTTTTCTACTGGAGTGGGATCTATGAACTGCTGCCATCTCTCCTATGCCACTGATCTATTTAATGGGTGTAACTACTAAATAAAAAAAATAACTAGCTAGTTCTGAGAATTTCCATATAATAATAATATACATACTCATCTTTCTAATTAGACATACCACTTTATACTGTGAGTGCAGTTTTTGAATGTAATATCATAAAGAAGCTAAATATATCAAAACAATAAGAAATAAATTAGTAAGATTTTCTTCTTTTTTTTTCTTCTCTCATCTTTGGGAATTGTCATGTTGAAAGTCGAGTAAGCAATATCACTATGTGTCATTAAATTTCACTTATAAATTTTATTTATACACTCATTGAGAAGTTAATCCTGAGAACACCATTGTTCCCGACTGATATTTGGCTGGAAAATTATTATGAATTGCATTTCTAAAGCCAGACTTCTCTATCTATCTTGATCTATAAACAATGTCTCATGAACCAAATCTGGCTCAGACTATTTATTTATAAATAAAAGTTTATTGTAACACAGTTATAACTATTCTTTTTTAATGACAGAGTCCACTAGTTGTCATAAATATTATATGACCTACAATGCACAAAATATTTGCTATCTGGCCCTTTACAGAAAAGGTTTGTTGACCTCTATTCTAGATCATTTGTGAACTAGGAACTATCCATTGCACAATGCTAAATCATACACTATCATGTAAGAATTTTCTGTAAGGATGTCATAATTTTTTAAAAACTGAATAAATATACTAAAATACTAAACAAAACAAGTTTTCTTGTCAGCTCCAGAAAGTAGAATCATCCCTCATAGTTGATGTGATTTTGTTTCTTATAAAGGTGTGACTTACCATTGTTTTTTAAGTTGAAAGCAAGGATTTGGAAAGAGTGCTGCACTTCTAAGAAGAGTTGGCAAAATACTTTGGTTAGAACCTACTCTGAGGAGTGAGGCTTACCTGCTTCTAGTTCAATCAAAGAAGTCTTAAAGTAAAACTGAATGAAGAACAAGTTTTACTTGGAAAAGAATCAAAAGCTATGTCTAGCATACTTTGTGGTTCTCCAGAGATCCCAACTGCAGTTCAACAAACTGGTCACCTACAGCAAGTTGGATTTTGTAAGACAATCTGGAACCAACTGACTTTATAGTGCTATAGGAACTTATGTGCATCATATTCCCTGACCTCAATGAGGAGAAATTTACAGGCTTCTCTTTGTCAAAAGACAGCTAATAAAGAGTTTTATAGACTATGGCATGGTACTGGGTTCATGGATGCATGAGCCCATCAATAAAGAATAGTAAATAGTTTTGTTAAGAGCAGCCTACCAGGAAGATTAGAGATACAATCCCACCGAGGGACAATGGTGAATAAACCTCCTGGAAAGGACCTTTACCAATGGGTAAAAAAGAAGTAGATGCTAATTTCCAGAAACTATGCATGATTTGATATGGAAATGGATTTTTTCTTTGTTAATTTTTGATATCTAAATGCTTTTTTTAAAGTCTCCCTTTGAGGAAGGATACATACCATTTACTACTAAAACCAATAATCACCCAGAAGGTACTGATACCTGTTGTAACCAGACTAACTTGCTGAGCAGCTTCTCTAATAGGTATTTTGTTTTTACATATTAAGTTGGGAGATGTGCTACACCACTACTCTACCACTGAGTTGCACCCTGATTCTAGATTCATGGTAGCCAGGAAGCAGAGAGAAAGAGAGAGGCAGGGTAAGGGGAGAGAGAGAGAGAGAGAGAGAGAGAGAGAGAGAGAGAGAGAGAGAGAGAGAGAGAGAGAGATCATTTATATAACAAGGCCTCAATCCCCAAAACCCTTTGTTATGAATAAATCAATGGATTAACACATTCATAAGGTCAGAGTCCTCCTGATCCAATTACTTCTCAAATGTCTTATGTCTGAACACTGCTACTTTACATACCAGTCAGAACCAAACTATAGCAAGAAGTAAATACCTGAATATCAAGTAAATACCTGAATATCAAGTAAATATCTGAATATCAAATACCAGTACATACTTGAATATCACCCCTGACTGTTAGTGACTTGAAACACCCTTGGAGTTCTGCCTCCATGCCTCCTCATCTTTTCTCCTGAGACACTTCAGTTTGGGTCTAATTATAGGAAATATAATTTAATGTCAATAATGTACCTTGATTAGCTGATACCTAGGTTGTTTTAAGTGAAATAAGAACTGAACTGCCCACATACCTGCAGAAATTGTTACTGTATACTTAGAGTTTTCTAATGCATCTGGCAATTTTTCATTGTGGAATTAATAGGGCCAAGGGGGGAGGGAATTCAGTCATTAAACTTGAATTTGCATCTGAGACCTTTGCATCTGGACACTACATTTTCAAAATAGTCCTCAGATAACAAGGGACAGAGAGAGAGTTCGGGCATTAAATTCCCCTTTTCTTCTGCCATCACTTTACTATTACAATAATGTGGGCACAGGATGATACACATAGAAAAAGTACTAAGGACTCCAAAACTGTCCAGAGACCAGTCTCGCTGTAGTTTTATCAAATTTAAATGACAAACTTAAAAAGTGTCTTTTGAGCATCCTACCAGATGCACTCAAGTCACTATATTCAAATGAGAATCACCATGAAGAATCCTGTTAGGTGTATTCTTTGAGTGCACTTTAGATATATATATAACATGAAGCTGAGAAGCTCTCATAAAACTGAGTTTTTTCTACAAGAAACATCTGGAACTTTAAATCCTCTAAATGTAGTTTTCGGGAATAGTAGTTCTCAGGTGCAATTTACTGTTCCTTTTACCTTAAATGCATAAGATAATTTGACCTCTAGAATCTGAGAGCATTGAAGACAGCACCAGTTTGTTTGCATGGATTTCCCAAAACAAAACTTCTCCTTTGTCAAAAATGTTCTATCTTTAAAGTGTATTTCTCCACTTTTTTTCATTCCTGCATATATCATTTTCATATTTTTTAGATATTTTTTATTTTATTTTATTTTATTTTATTGATTGTTCCAAACATTACAGAGCTCTTGATAAATCATCTTTCATACATTTGACTCCATTGGGTTTTGAACTCCCATTTCTACCCCAAATACAGATAGCATTTTCATATTTTTTAATAGAGTAGCAAAAGTGCAGAATAAAATATTATTGTACCATCATCTACAACATGTGCCAAACTACCCTGGATACTCTAGTAATTATTTGGGATTCAGATACAGGAATATAACAACTCTGAAGGATCAAGAGTAGCATTAGTGCTTTCCTTCTAGGAAATGCACTAAAGAGCTTCAGAAGCACCGCTCATGGCAGAGGACCCAAATACAGTGTCTATAGAACAGAGCTGGAAGCACTTTTGCACTACATGGGAATATACACATTGTCTGCAACACTCAAGAGAATGCCATTTATCCAAGTTTTACATTTAGCGTGGGCAAAAAAGCATAAGTGGAGCTCATCCAAAGGTGCTCAAGTTGCAATGGCCACCTTGAGAGTTAACCTGCACTCTCTCCTGAGGCACTACCAGAGATTTGGGTAGACACAAGTGGCCATAATTGTCATTTTTACTTGCAATTCAGTTGGGTAATATTATATTCCAAAGTAGCATCAAAGAAGACAATTAATTTTAAAATAAGAATAATTTCCATATAAATTATTTTGGAAATTTTTAACAAAATGAGTCTTTAAAAACTGTATATTATCAGCATTTCTACAGTTTTTACAATAGGCATTTATTAATCAGATAATTAAACTTTTTTCTTCATTTATTTCTGTGGTTCTAGGAATTGAACCCAAGGCCTTGTGCATGCTACACCACTACTCTACTACTGAGTTGCACCCTGAGCTAGATTTAAACCATCTTTTAAACTGAAAAATACTTTAAAGCTGCAAGATGCTTTCAATCACCTTGCAATAATTCTAGATTTCCCATGATGATATGACTTGGCCTACTGTAAACTTGCTGGTAACATTTAATGCATTTGATGATCCCAATCTATGGTCTAAATGATGCAGTTATTATGGTATCATGTTGAAGTACTAAAATAAGTTTCAGGAGAAAAAAGGATTTATATTGTATCTGTAATAGTTCTGACAGAGACTCAATTGTACTGCTCAATGTGGTAATTGAGAAAAGTTTAGGGAAGTGTTTTTTGTTGTTGTTGTTTCTAACCAAGGAGTGAACAACCTTATATGAAACCAGCAAAAGAAGGTAATGTATTCTCAGGATACTAGTAGAGTGCTGTTGCCAACTCAGGCCTAAAGGGGAAAGGGAGGAAGCAGATACTACTCCTCAGGAGAGAATCACACAGAACTTTGAGAAAGGAATGCATTTACTGCCAATTTAAGGTTTGATGAAATTGTGTTGTGGGAGTAAAACCCTAACTTTCTTTAACTTTCCTCTTCCAATCTTTTCCCTGTACCTACTATCAGTTGAAACCAATCTGAGGCCAGAGGGTAAGAGATCCCATTAATGAAGTTCATAAATGTCAGTTGCTGCAGGCATAGAGCAAGTTGGTTCTAGCAGGGTAAATAAAGAATTAAAAAAAGAGAGAGAGAACCAAATTTAGAATTAGGTGAATTTCTGAAATGACTTTTCTATGTTGAATATCAAGCGTTTGCTTAAAAAGATGAAATTCATTGATATGGATGAGGCTCATTCATTCATTTATTCAGCAGAGCTTTAGTGAATACTTACTATATGTTCTGTTCTCAGCACTTAGTAAATAATTTGATATTTGATAAAAGTATACTCCTCAAGGATTTTATCTGAAATATACATGTGAAGCATCAACTATTACAAACTCATGCTATAAGAACATACACATGAGGGAGGAGGAGGAACTAAACAGAGGCTTCCAAGTGGAAATACAGTATGAGGCAAGTGTTAAGGAAGAATAGTTTTAGACAAGACAATGGGAGAGTGGGAGAAATTATCTCACAGGTACAGTGAGTCAAATGTGCAAAAATATTGGAGCTCAAGGAAATCTCTTTCAGGAAACTTGAAATTTAAAGGTTTTTCTGGAAGGGAGCAAAAAACCTGGGACTAACACATCAGGTATGGATCATGGAGGTACTTTATCTGATATACCAGGAGTTATGATTTAATCCTGAAATGGATGAGGAGCCAAGTAAAAATTATAAGCAAGGGAAAGGCCTGGAGATATTTACATTCATGAGACATGTGGCACTTGTGTGCAAGATACATGGGAAGGGTGAGAAGGTAAAACTCAGTAATAGAGTACTATGACATCCACAAGGTAAGTGTTAGAACTTTGCATTAAATATATTCTTCCATATAAAGAGATTTATTATAAGAAATTGACTCACATGAATATGTAGGCTGTCAAGTCCCGAGATCTGTAGTCTACAAACAAGAGGCCCAGGACATCTGATTATTTGCTTCTAGTCCATGTTTGAAGTTTTGAGATCCAGAAGAATTGATGGTGTAAATTCCAGTCTGGAGGCAAGTAATGTCAAGATCCAGGGCAAAGCTGGCATGATAGCACATGCCTGTAATCCCAGCTATTCAGGAGTTTGAGGCAACAGGATCACAAGTTCAAGGCCAACCTGGACAATTCAGACCCTATTTTGAAACAAAATTACAAAGGACTGGGAGTGTAGCTCCCTGAAACAGCATTTGCATAGCATATGCAATTGCAAGACCCTGGGAAAATTCAACAACAACAAAGGCAAAACAATAACAACAACAACACAAAACAAAACAATGCAGGACAAGTGGTTGTTTCAATTCAAATCTGAAAACAGGAAAAAAAAATATTATCCTAGCTTAAGGAAAACTCCTCTTATTAGAGGGAGTGCCAGCCATTTTGTTCTTTTCAGGCTTCTAGGTGGTTGGATGGGAGCACCCACATTAGGGAAGGAATCCACTTTCATCAATCTACCAATTCAAATATTAATCTAGAAGTGCTTTCACAGAAACAGGCAGAATAAGGTTTGACCAAATGTTTTGGCATCTCATAATCCAATCAGATTGACACATAACATTAACCACTATAGTTTTTTTGTTTGTATGTGTTTTTTTTTTTTTGGGGGGGGGTGCTAACTGGGGATTGAATTTAGGGGCACTCAAACACTGAGTCACATCCCCAGTCCTGTTTTACATTTTATTTAGAGACAGCGTCTTGCTGAGTTGCTTATGGCCTCACCATTGCTGAACTCGCAATCCTCCTGTCTCAGCCTCTGGAGCCACTGGGATTATAGGTGTGCACGACTGTGCCTGGCTATCCACTACAGTTTTGAATTCAGAAGTGTGAAATATAAAATGGAGATCAAATGGCTCTCAGAGACGTTGATTCAGCCAGATGCCAAAACACCTATTTTGCAGACCTAGGTAAAGTGTTATATCACTAAACTCTGTGAGACACATTGTAGGAGAATCAAATATTGGAAAGTTCAGACTTTGGAAAGTTTGAGGCAATGCCTGTGAGGCACCAGCACCCTAGAGAGAGTTTACAGTAAAATAAAGATGGACTATACATGGATATCATAAACCTCCTGATAAATAAATTTCATATACACATTGTTATTATATCCAAATTAAAACACTCAATAAAGACTAATTTCATATGGTCAAATATAGGAGAATTTCAGCACTAAGATAAACTAGCCTTCCCTTAAAAAATAGGTAAAAATAAAAGTCTAGTAATAATGTATGTGTGTGTTTATTATACAAGGTACTAAAGAAGCTTAGTTCAGTACTTAAGTGTTACAATTTTTCAGTTTTCTGTTATCTTTTTACACATGTATTTGAAAACAATAGTAATAACATTATTTTGAAAGATAATTAATTTAGGTAAGTAGTAGTTCAATAAAATATTATTAAAAGAACTCTTCCATTACCTTTGATTACAAACTGCTTGTGCTTGGGTAGATATAATTTCCACAGCTGGACCTCACTACATATATAATTCATATATTTTAATATATCATAATTGCATTTTATTAAGCACAATCATTACTTAGTTTTCTTGTGTAAAGCTATCTCTGTTTGAATAGATGCTGTGTTAACATAACAACAAATGAGTAAGTTCAATATCATTTGCAAAATTCTAGGAAAGCAAATCAATATCAGTTGCTTATCCAATACTTAATTGTGAAAGGAATCATAGCTCTAAGGCTCTACAGCTTCCTCAAGACACTCCTCTTGCTCCTTCAGCCTTCATCATGTTCACCTCTCTGGAGCCTGGCTTGGTTCCTATAGAATACTCTTGTTTCCAAACAAACACTCTTGTTTCCAGATACCTCTAGGATATACTCTATTCCAAAAATGTGTCATCTCTACTAACTGTTTCATGTGTTTGTTTTAATGGGAATGCAGAAAACAGTTGGCAATTTTCTTGGGGTCAGGGACCTGACCCCCAAAGTTGAGCTCATAGACCCTGGAATCCATACCGGTTATGTATTTTGCTCTACATATGGGTAGATTATTTATCCTGAATCTTACAAAAGAAGCCTGAAAGTAAAAGATGATAATGTTTTATATAAATTGTTGCCAGGCAACTTAAAAATGGACCTGCAAATTAAATCACAATTTTATAAAAGAGAGAAATAATCTTACTATCTTGAAACTAATCAAGCATCATGTATGGCAAGATTCTAAAGAGAATTCATGACTTAGCTGCTAATTAGATTAAAATTCACATCATATGTGTATGTGAAAATCATTTAAAAGGTAAGATATATAAAATTTCAACTTCTTTATAGAAAATTTTAAAGGTTTTCCCTAGAAAAATAATAAACTCTACCCACATTATTTTTTTCTCTTTATAAAAATATTTGAGTTATGTACAACTAATAAACATGTTTTATGTACTTCCTTTATACTTTTTATGTTTATATATTAATTTTTTTATTTTATTAGTTCTTTTTAGTTATATATAACTTTAGGATTCATTTTGATATAATTATAAAAAAGCATGGAATATAATTTGCTTTAATTTAGTCCCTAATACTTCTCCTTTTTCTTCCTTCCTCCCTCCTGTTCCCCTCTGTCTACTCTACTGAGTTGATGTATTTTCATAGATATTTATCAGTCTAAAACATCTACATCCTTCTCAATTTGTTGCAAAGTGAAACTGTGTATATACTTTTACTTTCAATTCTCTTCAATATTTAAAAAAAAAACTGAAAGAAGTGAAGGTTAGGAATTAAGGTAAACCCCAGGTCCCATATAGGCAGATAACTGCTTCTGGTTTTTAAACTTCTTCAGCTTACCAGGACTGATACTTGAATTTCACAGATGAGTATTACACCAATAACCAAAAGAATACATTAAAAATACATAATTTTACATAATTGAATTAAAATTTAATAAACAAATATATTCTCATTTTCTTGATATTTTGAAGTAAAATTCAAATTCTTAAACAGCAAGGTACTTATGGTTCCTTCTTCCTACAATGTTGTAGGATCTTTTTCCAAGTTGAAATTTCAGGATAAGGAAGAGCATTTTTCACACCTGAACTGTTTTGTTGTTATTTACAGAAACATTATTTTCAAATAGAATACATGATGTAAAGTTTTAAGTATGAATATTTAGGTAGTAGTATAGAACCAACACCAGTTTCACTAATCTTCACTCATTAATTAATCCAATCCTTGCTGTCTTGCCAAAGTTCAATAAAAAATAAATAAAGCTCACCTTCTCTGGAAAGACCTCATTTGTCTTTCTATTTTTTTTTTTTTTCTGATTTTTCCCCTTCCTTTTACCTACAAGAATGATAGGGGAAAAAAGAAAGAAACAAAGAAAAGAAAAGATCAGATCACAGTGTGATGCAACTGGTATGTATAAAAAAGCTCATGACTGGCATTTTCCCATCAGCAGTTTCCCTGCTGGCCAGCTTCTGTGTCTCTCCCACTCCCATTCCCCTCAGGTAGCTGGCTACTAGATGTTTACTGATCAATTTGCATCCAATGTTCTCCTAGCAACCACCACTAGGATGGGATTAGATACTTTTGTAAAAGACTGTTTTCTGTAAAAGAAGCTTAGATTTTCCAAAACATCACAGAAACTAACAGTCTTTAAGCAAAACTACAGTATGATTCTTTTACACATTTAAAAGAAAGTTTAGTCAATAGCTTTTAATTGTTGTTTTCACGTGGGGAAAATCAGTCATTTTTCTATGTCAAAATTTTGGATACACTCCCATTAAAAATGCAGTTAATCTTGGGATTGGGGTTGTATCTCAGTGGTAGAATGCTTGCCTTGCATGTGTGAGGCCCTGGGTTTGATCCTCAGCACCACATATAAATAAACAAATAAAATAAAGGTATTCTGTCCATCTACAACTAAAAACAATATTTTTAATAATGCAGTTAATCTTAAAAATACAGTAATTTACCTTATGTACTTGAAATAAATTCACAAAGAATTCATGCCATTTTTGTCAGTGGAAGACAGAAAACAAATAGATCTGCTTTTTAATGGCCAGTTCAATTGTACACAGACTGTGATAAATATTCTTATAAAACATATGATTAATTTTCATTTTTTTGCACAAACAATATAAAACTCAAATTTCAATGATGATTTATTTTAACGGAAAAGTAAATGTGCATATTATTTCTCAGCCTCTCAAAAAGCATTATTATGGCACCAATTATGTATAAACCTCCATAATAATTTACAATATCAAAGTAACATTTGATGATAAGAGCAGACATAAGAGAAAATATCACATGCATAACAAGTCATCTCTAATAACATTAAATAAACTGACCAACAGAACATGATGATTATCTTAGCAGCTCTCTGAAATGAGAGGAGGAAATATATTTTATTATGCCCCATTAAGATTTTAATCTTGCAGAGAGCAATACCAGAGCAGAAAGTAAGATATTTTAGTAAGATCAATAACAGTTATTAGGTTTTAAAGTTATTAAGTTTAAAAGTGATAATCTTGAGGCAGGGAAACATTTTACAATTTCAAAAAAAAAAGATTCAAAAATAAAAACCTATAGTTTAATCACTTGGTAGAGATAATAGAATATTTTTCCCAGAGGAAAGAATAAAGCAGAAAATCCTTTATACAAAAATGCATTACCAATTCAGCTGTGATGGCTATCACACCTAGAATATTAGAAGAGTGACATTTCCACACCTTTCCTTTTCCACTAACAGTTGATTGTTTTCTATGTGGACATTTCTTGAGTCTCACAAGTGCTTTTAAGGATTCTAAAATGTAAACACTACCTACTCATTTCAAGATTCAAAACTTTTTAGATTGGCAGCATATTGGTAATCTTATTCAAATTTTAGATATTACATCCATAGATACTATGACATTTTAGCATATTTATAGAAGATTGCATAACAAATGATCTCCTAGGTGTTATTTATTGAAGTCCTGCTCTATATCATATACATATACTTCTAGTCATTTCATTTTTTATTTTACTACTACTGCTCTTATTATATTATGTTAGTACTGGGGATTGGACCCAGGCGTCTTTACCACTGTGCTACATCTCCAGCCCTTTTTTTATTTTTATTTTTTTAAATTTTGAGACAGCATCTAACAAAGTTGTGGAGGCTGGCCTTGAACTTGTGATCCTCCTGCATCAGTCTCAGGATTCACTGGGATTATAGAGATGTGCCACTATACCTGACTGCTGCCAGTCTTTTAAGTAGAATATCTCAAATAATTCTTTTAAAAACAGCGATGACAGATATTATTATCTCCAAATTATAGATATAATATATGAGATTCAAAAATGTTAAATAGCTTTCCAAAAGTACTAGAACAAGGCAAATCTGAAGTTGAAATTCATGACTGTGGGAACACAAACTTTATATGCATTCACTATATCAAATTCCATTCCATAATTATGAAAGCAAAGTCATTTGCAACCCTCCTAGCACTCTACACTTCAGAGCTGCACAAATTTCACGAAGTCCTGGTCCAGACTTGCCTAGACCTTACAATTACTACTCTCTTCTCCCTGGTAGCTTATCAAAGCTCCCATCATTTCAGGGAGCAGTGACAAAAGATTAAATTAATCCACATAGAAATATGAGATTAGATAACTAGCTTTAAATGTTTAATTCAGGTAGAGAATAAGAGAATTTGAGCGGAGATATTGAGTTTGTGTGTGTGTATGCACTTTAAAGAGAAAGTATATTTCTTGCAAATTTTCTCCCTCTCTCTCATGCTTTCTATATTTGCATAACCCTTTGTAAGAAATGCTCTTTGCTAATGAGATTTGAAGGATAGATGTCCCTGATCCATCCAGTGACCTACCAAAGGGTGCCGGATCAATCCTTTGTGTTAAGCCATTGACCCTTGTTAAGACCAAGGATGTATTTATTTATAACCAACGAGAAAACATAGAAAGGGAATAAAACCTGTTGTTTTACTGCTGGATTTTTATCTCTCTGAAATAGTATCAAGCAAGATTTTAGACAGCAAGATTTTAGAAATATTATTACATGTGTTCAATGATGTCACCCACATTTTGAAGAGTACATAATTAAGAAATATGAGCTAAGAGTGTACTTTCAAAACATTGGCAGAAAAATAATAGCAGAAACCGTTATAAGAAGATGTGATACTGAAGGATAAAATGATTTTTATATATACTCTTTGTATCAAAAAGAAAAGGCAAAATTGAGAGCTAATGCTTTACGGAGCTCAATATGATGCTTTTTCTAAAGATGGAAGAGGGAAATGACACCTAGAGGGAATAGTAAAAGGAGTGAGACATAATAAATACTAAAATAAATTCTAAAAACTGTGCTGCAATATCAATAACTTGAAAACACGTAAGAATCTGAGAGACAAAAATAAGCAGCAACTATTGCCTTACATGTTTATGAACATGCAAAAGAGCAGAAGAAAAAAATTTATGTGCTGTGTCCTCTGAGTGGTAGGGAATCAGTGGATAGAAAAAGTAAATATCTTTAAAACAAGACATCCTGCTACTGTCCCAAAGTCACTAGCACAAATGTGTCTCAATTTTACCAAAAAGTCTATAGAATGTTAATCTAATTTTATTTTGTAAGACATTAAACAAGTTTTTACATTAAAATATATTTTCCTTGTACACTCCAATTTTACTCAGAGCAGCTATTACCTACGGGTAAGTGGCTGATAAAGGAGCCCCCACCTGGGTAGGGCTAAAGAAAGCCTTCTCACTGAAATATTCTTATGAACACCAGGAACTCCAGAGCTCTCTATTCCAACTCAAGGCAGCTTTCTACTCTAACTCCTCCCTCATCCTCCGATCTCTACCACAGCTCCTGCTATCATCCTAGTTATACTTAGCACCCAAATTAGTGACTCTTGACTTCCTCTAATTCCATATATCAACATTTATTCTGCACTTATTTACATAATTTGTGTAAACTCCTGAGTGCCAATACACTGAAGGGCCAAGAAATAGCTCTATTTTTAAATACTAAATTCTAAAACCCTATTGTCTGCTTACAGTTCTGCATCCTTTGTATCTTCCTCTGGATTGTCTCAGGTATACCCAGACTTCCATCTCATTGAGGTTTCTGCTTCCAAACCACCCTTTTCTTGTAGTACATTGGTTTACTCTTGGATTCACTACTCTTTACAACCTGTTCAACCACTCTCAACCCTCTAGCCTAGATCCTAAAGCCAAAGAAGTCAACTCAAGACTTTTTGCCATTTCTACTTCTGCTTGTTTATGGGATATATTATTTTGACAAACGTATTCACTAGGGGTTAGGACTGTATCTCAGTGGAAAAGTTTATGCTTAGCAAAGACCCTGCGTTCAACATCCAGCAGTATTCCCCAGAGAAAAGCACACTAGATAACTTCTGCCCAGCCTATGTGGCCTTGACCTTCCTTTATCAGTCATTGCTTAGCTTAGCTGTCAGTGTTTTTCTTTTCCCCAAAGTGACCATCCTCAAATGTTTTATGTAGAGGTAAACCAGCAAATGCCCAATTAACATTTGAACCTTTGAAAAACAAACAAAAAGTCTGATTTATAGCATTTTCTGATTGTCTGGTTGTACATGTCTGTTATGGCTAATTCCAAGCCACTGACCTAATATCACAACACAGAATGGGAAAGCAGTGCACAGAAGGTAACACAGCTTTATGTGTCATTTCCACCAGATACGATCTTGTATTTATTCTCAGACACAAAACACATGATCTCAAGGGTATAATTAATTAAAAAAAATATATAGAGAAAATCATTGGGACGTCATGACTCATGAGTATTTAGTACCTTCTCCTAATTTAACTGTGAATTCATGAAATTTACATTTCAGTCAAGGCCAAACTTAATAAGTGGCCTGACCAAATCCTGAAAATTTAGCAATTAGCTCTTAGAAGACTATGTGCACACCTTCTGGACATCATAGTCTTTGCCCCACCATAAACTTTCATACCTCTCAGCCAATGATCCTATTGAAACACTCTCAAGAACCGTCATTAATGAAATTTAAAACTTTCTTTGACCCTGACTATGTGTTTATTTAGCCACATGATCTTTTAAAACTTACATATAATTTTTATCAGAATTTCCATAAAAAGAAGAGTCCTTCTAAGTAGTTTATAAACCCTTTTCCTCATTCCCGTTTTTCCTGAAATTTGATGATTTTGCTTTGGGCAAAAGACATAAGGACTACATAGCACAGGCTTATATGAATGCAAAATGTCAGAAAGATCACATAAAATGCCAGCAAAAATTGGGGAGTAGGAAGGCAATGCCAATGTAAAGATCAATTAAGCAGTTTGTAAAAAATTAAATGTCTGAATACACTATTATTAAACAATATTTCTGAATGGATCAGGACCACAGTATACTTCTGTCTAGTTTATATGTTGAACAACTTGGGGAAGGAGGGGAAAATCTTTCACATAGAGCAATACGAGGATATACTACACACGAAAGTATTTGAGTTTTACACATGTAAAAAGTACAAAAATGTTGTTATATTTATAACTAATAAGAAGATAAAATGAATATATGGAAAACATTTTGTTATCACTACATATAATTAACTGAAATGCATGTTACAAATAATTTTAACTGAAAGGTGAAATAAGATTTTTTTTATTTAAATCAATGTTTTCAATGTCAGTCATCTATTATGTCTGCAAATCCTTAAAAAATGTATGGAGGCAAAAACAACCAGATATGTCATACATAAAATCATTACTATCTTATATTGTTTCTTAAATAATTTTGTTTTGACCTGTCAGTGAGAATTTTTCCCTGACCTCTCATAATTCAATATCCTGAATCCAGAAAAATGGCTGTTTCCATCTGTTCCACTTAGAGTGATCAATACTTTGTTAAGTTCATGCATAATAATGTATATGTATCCCTCAGAACGTGCCTTGCCAGTTGTTTGGTACATAATTTTGTCCAAGATCAAGGCCTTGACAGAAGGGTATGTACATTTCCATTTTATTTTACAGGGGATCTGGGAATGCTGACTATCCACTTTCTACTTTTCCCCCATATTATTGCTTTATAAAGGGAAGCATTCTGCCACAGTGAAATAGACATGTGTTTCAGAAAATTCTCCCTTTAGGCCCAAACATGGGCTAACTTCAATAAATGCAAGTGGCATAGTTTACAGAATTGGTTTCTCACTAAGTACTTAGTTGAATCAGCTTTTTAGATGCCTTCAGATTTTTAAGAGAAGCAAAAGAAAAAAACATTCTTCCAGCATTGAGAAAACACTTTACCACAGATAATTGTCTCATTTAATTTGCATTCCAATGCATACCAAACTGAAAAATAACAGTACTCAGGAGGCCAACCCTATAGAAGACTTGCAACCAAGTAATAAAGTAATAGAAGAGATGCAGAGAGGAAGCAGAGTGGGAAAGAATGACTCAGTGAAGTAGATGCTTGGTTGCAAATTCCCTAGCTCAATTTTTCAACTTTTCTTCCTGTTTTACTACAGCTCCTCTTCGTTCAGAAAAAAAAAAAAAAAAGAAAGAAAGAAGAAAAATTTCAGACAGGCTAAGATATCAGCCGACAAACCTCATTATTGATGGCGTCAGGTGGTAGATCAATGCTGGAGGAAAATCAATGGTAAAAATATTTTTCAGTGGTGCATACAGATGAAGAGCCTCAGCAGCATTTCTTGATGGAAACTACAAAAATCTGCAGTCACCCCTGAGAGTCACTGTTTCACAGAAGGCAAGAACTTATCTGGTGCTTTAGGGATACTAATTTGGCCCTGTATGTTTTCCCATTTTGTAGAATCTGTAACTATTTCCTACAAAAAGCCAAGGCAAAACAAGGTGGTGGGCTCTGGGCAAAGAAGGGAGGAAAAGAATGGAGAAAAGAAGACAGACTTGGAGAAAATAAGATGCAATTTGAAAATAAGATGCAATTTCTTATATAGTGGTTTGTGGTTATTTACTACATATATGTATCCATTAAATAAATTTAAATACTGAAAAGGTTTAAGAGTTGGAAGGCATTCCTAAACTGAGAAAATATATAAATTTCTCATTGGAAGACAGCATATGAAAATAATTTGTATTCCATAGACTGATAGAATACCATACCAAAGGATGCTTATTTTAAAAAGGAAATATAATGTAGGGGCAATTTTGAAGACTCACCCTGATTTACAGTCTCTGGTCTTCAAACTATCTTATATTGCCTGATAATTTTCTTGCTGTTACTGAATGATTAAATCAGACTACTCTCCTGCCCCAAAGATTGTGCATATTTTAAAGTGCCCAGAACAAATTATTCCTGGGTGAAGTAAGGAGTTGTTGAAATCTAACCAGAGTTAGGTTTGCTTTGAAGAGAGAAGGACAATTTTAGTTATGATGGTCAAAGAAAGCAGTGGTTAAAATATAACATGTGAACCAAGCCAGAAGTAAGAAGTAACATCTTGAGGATATATTGCCTATAAATGTAAAAGCCCTGAGCTAGGAGTGTATGTAAGAGACAAGGAAGCAACATCAAAGGGCCTAAAAATCCAAGGGCTGATATCCACACTTTCTCTAATACCTCCTACTCAAGGGTACCCATTGGGAAATCCCAGTGGCTCTTTAATGTATTTCTAGAACACTATCCTATTGCCTCTTCTTCCACTACTGCCCTGCTCCAGGCCATTATCCTTTCTTGCCAGGTTATCTCAGCCATGTCCAAACTCTCCTCCCTAATTCTAGGCCTTCATCAGCCTCATCCCATGGTTTATTCTCCACATGTACACAGGATTCCTTTCTTAAAAGTAGGAATAGATCATTTTGTTTTCTGTTCTAAAATAAAGTTCTAAAAATAGCCCACAAGGCCCTTTGTGATCTTTATTGCCATCCAATTCCTGTTTCTGCCTTATTTTTTACTTCTTTCTCCCTTGTTTACTCTGCTTCTGCAATTCTGACCTTCCGGCTGCTCCTTGACTATGCCAGGTACCTTTTGCCCTTGCTGTTTTCATTGGATATCTACATGATATTCATTCCTCCTCCAGGTTTGATTCACATATCATCTTCGAACCAATGCCCTCTTAGGTCATCATAACATAAATTCCAGCTTTCCCTTCAACATTCCCAATCTCTATCCCCTGATTTATTTTCTCATATTAGCATTTCCTATCATCTATAACTGTGTGTTTGGGGTTGTACCTTGATTTCTTCCTTATTGTCTGCTTTCTCAAGGCATTTTGTCTTGTACTTACTGCTCCATTCCCAGAACCTAGAATAGAACTGGTAGTTGGTAATTTTAATAAATATTTGTTAAATGGATGAATAAGTCAATCAATGACTGATCAGTAGAAGGATCCACAGGAGACTCTCAATTAACTTTCTATTTTCTTCAGTAAAAGCATAATCTCTTTTTGCAAAGCATTAAAAATCCTTCATAATGTGTCCTTAGGATATTTACAAACTCACTGCTTACCATTTCCCCTCTGTACTCTGGTGTCCAGTAAGGAATTTCTATCAATCCATTATTTAATTAAGATACCAACTACTTTCATCCCTCAACCTCTTGCTTAGCCTGTCTCTCTTAGGAATGTCTCTTTTTATCTTCTATGCATTCTTTCCCTAGTAGTCCTGAATATTTCTAGAGTTCAAATGACAATATTTTTTTCCTCTGTGAAGTCATCTGAACATTATTAATTAATCCCCCTCAATGCTCTCAGAGTAGATTTTTCATCTTTTCTTGTAATTCTTTCTTCTGTTTATTATTTATTTACTTATTTATTCTTGTACTAGGGATTGAATCCAGGGGCACTTTACCTCTGAGCTACATCCCATTTCTATTTTATTTTGAGCTGGAAACTTGCTAATTTGCTAAGGACTTCACTAGGTTGCTGAAACTGGTCTCAAATTCTTAACCCTCTTGCCTCAGCATCCTGAGTTGTGGTGTGCACCACCATACCGGACCTACATATATCTCTTTAAACAATGCAATAACATCAAAGTTATTTACACCACCTGCATAGAATACAGTGTTTCATAAGTAATAAATATTTATTAAGTAAACAGATATCTAAGAGTTTCATCTTTCTATGCCTAAGTCTTCAGACCTCTCTATGCTTCACCACTGATCTCTTAACCAACCCAAATATAATTATATTAATTGCCTTTGTAAATGCTAATTATCATACATTAAGTGGTTATTACATAGTATACGCATTTTCAAACAAATATGATTTCGTGTCATTAACACAGAGTTTTTATAAGTACTCATTATCTCATCTGATGTTGGAGTGGAGGAAAGTGAGTCATGTAAAATTACTAAAGGTATGCTCCCTTAAAAATATGCTATTGACCACATTTCCATCATCTCTCTGATGATGATTTATCCAGGAAGTATGTGCCAGTTAATATGCTATCCAAATATAAAGCATCTTTTATTTTCTATTTATCACTAATAATCATTAATGGAACATACCTTCATCTGGTATATACATTTCATTGAATTAAAGAATGTTAGACTAAAAAATGGTTCATTAAAGTATATGAATGATTCAAAGTCAATATATGTTTGATAATATGTTCAGAATTAGACAATGAAATATCACTCAATAAATTATGAAAGAATGAAGAAATTTCCATCCTACAAATGGAAAATTTTAAACAAAAGAAATTTCCCTCTTTTGCACAAAGAGAAAGAGCTCTAAAGAATGGGTGAGAATTTTAGCAATTTACCGATCCATTACGAAAACTTGCCTTCATCACTTTCACTCAAATAATCTTATAAAGAAGGTTTTGTAAAAATCTGAGAGGAAAACAGTATATGAAACAGGATGGCAGCTTTGAAGATGGACTTTTTCTCTTAAGGGAATTGTGAAATAAAAGGGAATCATCACTTACACTTAATTGTTCAAAAACCCTTCTAGATTTTAGTCCCACTTTGAAGGAACACAAAGCTAGATTTTAAGGAGCTTAGAAGTCATCACTCCATACCAGCAAGGAAAAAGAATAATCTAAAAAATCCACAACTCTTCTTTTCACCATCGGAGAAGTGAAGGTATAGGTAATTTGCCTCCAAAATTTGAGAGACAGGTGAATACAGGGAATCACAACATACCAGAATAGAAACCTACAGGCAGAATCCTTCCCAGGAACCAGTGCCAGGATAGGAAAGCCTGACCTAGAATTCAATTACTTCAGGCTTAATGTGGATAAGATAGTTAAGTCTCCCAGGGGGATCTAATCAGAGGGAAGTCCATCCCACTTCTGTAAGATTTATCCCCAAGAACTAGACCAGGTTTTCACAGTTCACATGATATTAAAGAAAAAATCCCCTAACATTTCTAGCAGGGAAAAGAGAAAAGTAACAACCATTTTGATATATACCAGAGAACTCTGTTCTTCTTAAGAAGTCTTTCTCTCAAGAGAAGCTATTTTACCAGATCATAAACAATTGGCTGTATTCTTTCCATCTATCTATCTATCTATCTATCTATCTATCTATCTATCTATCATCTATCTATTCTCTATTTTGGAGCTTAAACAACTGTGGGAAGGGAAACAGCTAAATCAGCTCACTCTAGTCATCTTTTCCTAATGAACAAAAAGAGGCTGAGAACTTTTCAGTTCACAAACCAGAGAGTCAGGCTCATTAAATGTTTGAGACCTAATCAAAGAACTATAAACACTTTCCCTCTCCATATACCTTAATACCATATTTCTAAAGGCTTATCCAGTGAAGTTCCTTTTACTCAGTATATCATCTCTGATTCTCCATTAAAAAATTTTGAAAGACAATAAGAATAATTTGAATAGTGATAACTAGCATCAGAACTAGACTCAGCTATAACAAAGATGTTGAGAATATCAGACTAGAAATTTAAAACAATTATAATTTACATGTAAATGGGGTCATGGATAAAAAATACAGCTTACAAGAACAAATGGGCAATGTAATCAGGAATAAAAATTCTACAAAGCATCAAAAATTAATGCTAGAGAATTTTTAAAAATCACTGTAATAGAAATGAATGCCTTCAATGAGCCTACTAGCAGACTGGACATGGCTGAAGAAAGAATCTCTGGTATTGAGAACGTGTTAAGAGAAGCTTCAAAAACTGCAAAACCAAAAGAAAAAGAAAAAGACTGTATTAAACTAATATCTAATAACCATGAGACAATTTTAGTAAGTGTAAATATACATAATGTGAATGTGAGAAAAAGAGAAAAGAATAGGAGCAATATTAGAGGTAATAATGACTGAGAATTTTCTCAAAATGAAAGTTGGACACCAAACCATAGATTCAAGAAACTCCAAGAACACAAAGCAGGACAAATATAAACAAAATAATCTGTACCTATGCATATCATAGGCAAACTGGCAGAAAATTAAACATGAAGAAAATATTAGGAAGGAAGTGACGTGATATGTGTTGGAAACAACTTATTTATAGAAAAGTAAAGATAAGAATTATAATAAACATCTTCTCAGAAACCACAATTAAGAAGAGATAGAATCAAGTATTTGAAATGTTAAAAGAAAAAAAATCAATATAGAATTCTGTATCCTTTGAAATTACCCTTAAAAAGTCAAGAAGAAAAAAGACATGCCAAGACAAATATTGAATAAATGTGTTGCACCATAGACTCACCTTGTAATAAATGCCAAAAGAAATTACTCAGAGATAAGGTACATTAATCAGATTCCTGTCATTGTATCAACTCATAAAAATAAAATATTTAGCAGATAAAAATGTGTTGAGAGGTAGTTGCACTCAATAGCACCATCTGGATATAATTGACATCTGTAGATTACTTCACCCAACAGGAGCAGTTTGCACATTCTTCTCAAGATTATACAGAATACTCACCAAGATAGTCACATTCTGGTTGGGAAAAAAAATACCCTAACAAATGAAAAAAAAAAAAAACATTTAAATTGCACAGTTTCTGCTCTTAGACCACAATGAAATTAAACTAAGAATCAACAATAGAAAAATAGCTGATGATTATGTAAAGACTTAAATTAACAGACAACTTGGAGATTATATGAAACATCTCTAAATTACATGTGTATCAAATACTTTAAACAAAAAAATTTTAAATATTTGAACTACATAAAAACAAAGGCACAAGTTATCAAAATTTGTGGAATGAAGCAAAATAAGTGCTTAGAGGAAAATTTGTAACGATGGATACGTATATTAGAAAAGAAGAAAGATCTAAAATCATTAGTCTGAATATACAGTTTAGGACCAACAGAAAAAGAAAAAAGAAGAATGAATTAATGACAAATGAAGCAGAAATTTAAAAAGAAATAATAGAAATAACATCAGGAATCAATGAAATTAAAAGCAAGAAAGCAATAGAGAATAAAAGTAAAAGCTGATTCTTTGAAAAGATCAATAAAATTGATAAGCCTATATCCAGGGAAAGAAAAAAGAGGGAGATACACATTATTAATATCATAAGTGCATAAAAACCATCACTAAATATCACATGGATATTAAAAAGACAATAAAAAATGAAAAACTTGATGACTATACATATGATAACCTAGATGAAATGGACCAATTCCTTGCAGGACACAATTTGCCAAAACTTACACAAGAAAAAATTGATCTCTCTGAATATGCCTATGTCTATTGAAAGGATTGGGGTTGTGGCTCAGTGGTAGAGCCTAGTATGTACGGGGCCCTGGGTTCGATCCTCAGCACCACATTAAAATAAAGTTATTGTATCCAACTACAACTAAAAAATATATATATTTTTAAAAAAGAATTCAATCAAAGTTGTTGTTCAAAAATACACGTGGCCTACATAAGCTCACTGGCAAATTTTTCCAAACCTTTAAAGAAGAAATTATTCAATTCTCTATAATCTATTCCAGAAAATATAAGCAGAAGGAACCTTTCCTAACTAATTCTATGAAGTCAACATCACCTTGAAACCAGAACTAAACAATGATATCACAAGAAAAAAGTCCTCTAGCACAACTGGGATTTATGCTAAGTATAAAAGGCTGTTTCAACATTCAAAAACTAGTTAATGTAATCCATATCATCAATAGGTTAATGAAGAAACACAATGTAGATAAAGAAAAAGCATTTGATAAAATATAATACTAATTTATGATTTTAATACCTCTTAGAAAATGAATAATAGGGAACTTCTTCAACTTGATAACATCTATAAAATCCTACAACTAACACCATGTTTTGGGTGAAAAACCAGAAGCTTTTTCATTAAAATCAGGAATAAAATAAGCCTATTCCCTCTAAGTACTCCTTTTCCACATCATATTATAAATCTTCATTAATATAATAAGAAAAAAATAAAACTGTCTTTGTTCACAGATGAAAAAATTATCTATAGAGATCCTAAATAATCAACATAAAAAGCCCCTGGAATGACTAAATGGCTATAAAAGGTTGTCATATACAAGATTAATATATAAAAGTCAATTCTGAACTGATGGATTGGAATTTAAAATTTAAAAGATGATACCTTTGTACATTAGCACTCTGAAAGTGAAACACTGAAATGTAAATTTAACAAAATATACTCAAAGTCTACTCAAAGAAAACTACAAATTCTGATGTAGCCCAAAGAATTGGCTACATAGAAAGATATTCCATGTTTATACATAGGAAAACCAAATGTTATCAAGATACAAGACCTTTCCAACTTGAAATGTTGAATCAATGCAATTTTAATCAAAATCACTGCATGGTATTTCATCAATATTGACAAACTAATTTTAAAATTTAGATGGAGAAACAAAAACCAAGAAGAGCCAGAAAAATATTGAGGAAGAACAAATATGAAGGGCTAACAATGCTGTATTTCAAAATGTACTATAAAGCTATAGTAACCAAGACAGTGCAGCATCAATGAAAGATTAAGTAGAAACATCAGTAGAGCAGGATAGAGAGTCCCCAAATAGACCCATGAATAAAGTCACCTGATATTTGCCGAAGGAATCCAAGACAATATAATGAAGCAAAGATAGTCTTTAACAAATGGTGGTAGAATGACTAGGTATTCCCGTTTTTTAAAAAAATGAATCTAGATAGAAAACTTATAGTATTTGAAAAAGTGTATTAAAATTGATCAAGACCTAGACATAAAATGCAAAACTCTAAACCTTACAGATGGTAACTAGATCACCTAGCATTATGGAGATGACTTTCTGGTGGTACACCAAATGTATGATCCATAGAACAAATAAATGATAAACTATACTTCATTAAAAATTTTAAAAGTCTGCAGAATACACTGTTATGGGAATGAAAAGACAGATCACAGATGTAGAGAAAGTGTTTGCAAAAGACATATCTGATAAAGAAGTATGAAAAAAAATACAAACAACTCTCAAAACTCAGCAGTAAAGAATAAAACCCCAGTTAAAAATAGGGATGAGATCTGAATGGACATCTTACCAAAAAGATATACAGATGGAAAATAAACATATAAATATATGCTGAACATCACAGTGCTTCCAAATTGCAAATTAAAATAACAATGACATACCACTATACACCAATTAAAAAGGCCAAATGTAAATCACTAACCAACTGAAATGCTGGCACTGATGGGAAGCAATGGGAACTCTCATTACTGAAAAGAATGAAAAATGGCACACACATCAAAGATTTAGTAGTTTTTTTTAAACTAAACATATTATCATATGATTCAGAAATCATATTCTTTGACATACTCAAATAATCTGAAAAATTACATCCTGTCATGTCCACAGCCCAGGTGTGCCAGGACAGTGGGATTGCAACAGGCCAAACAAAGTGCCCAGAGACTCAGGGAAAACATATGATTTATTGGGGAAAGTTTATAGGAGATCAGTAACTGCTCTGAGAAGTGGCCAGAGGCTGACAGATAGCACCTTCATCCCTCATGATACTTTGCTTACCAGTGCCTCCTCTCCCTCAAAGCATTTTGTCCAGAGGTGGCTTGCTGGAAAAGTGACATGTAGGCTTTCCATAGTGAACCTCAGTTCTGTGACTGTCTTCATCCATAGAGGGATTCTGTATGCTAGGCTTCAGAAGCAGTACATTATCAGTATTAGCTGATTAATTTGCTTATATGATCAGTGTCCCAAAGAGCAACTGTCCTGGATCATGTGCAAAAAAAAGTAGTTTTCTACAGAGAGCATTAGCTTGCCCTAGATCCTGGTGTTTGTAAGAGAAAGCCAGTTTCCTCCAAGATAAGATGGATCTAGACCTTCCATCCCAGGCTTGTTCTCATTGTTCTCTTATCTTGACTAGGTTTCTAAGAACAGAAAGGGGGTATTCAGGGACATATGGTGCTTTATTGCCACTCTTTTATGTATGATGCATATGCACACAAAAGTCTGTGCACAGATGTTTACAGCAGCTTTATTCTAATAGCTCAAACTTGGAAGCAACCAAGGTGTGCTTTGGTAGATGAATAGATAAACTGTGGTGCATATAGACAGTGGAATATTGTTCAACACTAAGAAGAAATGAGCTATTAAGCCATGAAAAGACATGAAGGAAACTTAAATGTATAAAACTAAGTGAAGGAAACCAATCTTAAAAAACTACATTCTATATAATTTGTGATATTCTAGAAAAGGAAAAACTGTGGAAACAGTAAAAGGATCAGTGGTTGCCATGGGTTGTGGGTGAATGATGAATATGCAGAGCATAGAGAATTTTTAAGGCATTGAAACTACTTTGTATGATATTATAATCATACAAAGTATGACATAAATTTGTTGGAACACATAGAATGCACTATATCCAGAGTGAACCCTATGTAAACCATGGGCCTTCAGTAATAATAATGTGTCAATATAGGTTCATCAATTCTAGCAAGTATGCAGAAAATTGATAGTGGAGGAGGTTGCATGTATGTGAAGATACAGATTTTATGGGAAATCTCTGCACCTTCTACTGAATATTGTTGTGGACCTAAAACTGCTCTAAAAAAGAAAGCATATTTTAAAAAAGTTAGCTGTTCAGCACCAATTTTTATCCACAAAATTCACAGTTTTTACTTTATAACTAACCATCTGTTTTAAAAAAAAAAGATCAAAAGAAATGCTTAGGCATTTTAACAGGAGTCTTTCCATATCCATTATCTAAACTTTAAATGTTTTGTTTAGGATAAACTTCTTTGACAAGGACCTTAGTGAGCTATTGCCCTCTTGGAATCAGACTCTTTCTCTGTTTGCTATTTGTTTGAATTTTCCAGAAAAAATTAAAATAAATCTGATTTTACAGAATACATTTTTAAAAGAGAAGTTTCACTTTTCTTCAATCTCTGCTATATTGGCTTCAAAAATATATAGTTAGAGGAGGAGGGGAAAATGTGTCTATCTTTTAAATTCTTAACTGCTGAAAGATAAAATTTCAAATCCAACAGAATAGCACAAGATGTCTGGGCCCGACCTCTCTAGGGAGTATGGATTTTGGATTATGCCATAGCAGATGCCTTTTCCGTGATTGAGGTGAAAGGTGGAACTACCTAGGAGATGAACTCATGGAAAATTCTATAAACACAGAGCAGAACTGTAAATGTGGTGATTCTTTGAAGAAAACCTAGGATTTTTTTTTAAAGTCTTCCAATCAAAAGTCATCAGAAAACTTCTGGAAAATGAATCTGAAAGACTGAGAAGAAGACTGCAGGATATTTAAAAAGAACATGGATATTGGAAAAGATTTAGACTTATTCTCTGGCAGATTTACACCCCTGACCAATCTGGCTTAGAAGTACCCCAGAGAAATATTTCCCATCTGTAATAATGTGCAGGAAGCTGCAGTTTAGCACACCTTAGGTCCAACTCCAGAGCCAATCCCAGAAGGCTATCTGGATCCCTGGGTAGTAGAACTTAGATGAAAAACTATGCTTTAGAAAAAGTCATAGCTACTACAATTTAAAGTACATATTGTGAAACAAACATTTTTAGTGCTGATATTCAGTATATGAATGTTGCAGTCACCACCTCCCCTGTCCCCACCAACCAAACTAAATACTATTTCAATTTTGTATTTTAAGTTAGCTAAGGTAACAATTAAGTCTGTGAAGGGAGTCAAGGAGGCACAAACTTAGACATTATCTTTCTCTCATTGTTTTTGGACTCTGAAGACCCAATGTGACATCTCCAGTTGGCCTGAAGACAGTTGATCAGATGACAAAATATTTAGTTGCAGATGCTACTTTATGTTCCATAAAGTCTCTCTTCTCAATGATATTTTGTATAATGTTTGCCTTTTTATCTATGCAGATTATTTTCAGTCAAGGAATTTCCTATTTATTTTTGCTTACATTTACTTTAAAAAGGTACTATTAGAGTGGACTTTCCTCTGGAAAGTGTTACCATCACTTATTAAAGTGAATTTATTAACATTTCCAATTTAATTATAAACTAAAGGATCTTTTAACAATTTTATTGGTACATTAAACTTAATATATAATAGTGGGGTTCATTATGGTACATTTGTACATGCACATAACATAATTTGGTCAATTTCTTTCCCTAGTACCTTCCCTTTTCTCCCCCCCACTCCAAGCCCCTGCATATCTTTATGGCTTATGTCCTGTGGCTGCTATTTCTCATTGTTGCCAATGATTTCCACAACTACTCAATGTTCCAACTAAAGTGATTAAGGGATATATAAGGGATAATACAAACTAAACTATCCAAATGTAAAATATTGTACCTATAATAAGTGATTATTTTAGGAAAAAGTAAAATATATATTTTAATAGGAATTTCAGCAAGAATATACTTTTAAAAAGAATACACTTTTCAATATTATTTTTGTTTAAGTTTTCAGTCACTATAGTTCACTATTGATTACAAAATCATTTACCAGGCCAACTACATCTTAAGATTATCACTGGGGAAAAGAAAATTACCATCTGCAAACTCCTATGATAGTGGAACCTCATTTGCAAAGCAACACAAGAAATGTTTATTTGGTGGGACTGATTAAAAGCATTATTAAATATTCATCAACTCCATTTCCTTCCTTCTCCTTCTTTTATTCTGCTAACAACATTGACAGATCAGGTCCTATAGTCTAACACTTACATAATGAAATGCAAGCTGAAATATACCTAACATCATAACCATGAAAAAAAAATCCATTTAGAAAACTAAAACAGAAATGACTAACTTGAAAGTTTTTGTTCTTTATGAATAAATAAAATATAAAACTGAATATCATATATCATGATAAAGCACTTTACCTTTGATAAACAGGGAATATTTATCAGCTCAGCTATTGAGTTTTGGATTATTTTATTTCTGTGAAGTTTTTCTGTCATCTTCACAGGGGATGCTGAGATCATAGAGGTGTGACTAAGGAATTACATCTTCAGTTCCCTTCCAACAAGGTGACCACTCTGAAAGACCTCCTATTCTCAGAAACAGTGACTCATACCCTGATCAAACTCATTAAAGGTCATCTAAGTAATGCCAGGAAAGGATGTGGCTCTGTGCCAAGGCTTCTCTTCCCAGCTCATAAGTGAAAACGATGTTCATGTTTCCAAACAACTATATATAGTTTTATTTATAAATTTTAGTGTTTTAGCCAGCCATAGGGTTGAAATCCCAGATGAAGTATTCTCATTGAGTTCAGCAGCACTGGAACATCAAAAGACTGAGATTTGTGACAGTCACAGCCCTGAAGTCAAACGTGTGCCTGGCTTGACATGGGGCTTGGAGCAAAAATTATTATATTACACAGTAATCATATTATAATGCTTATTGTAACATTTCCTGAAGTGAATGACAAGAGTAGAATATCATTAACAGGGTTCTACAATTGAACACGACAATACTCTTGAAAAGAAAAGAACATTGGCTTTTGTCATAATTCCATTAAGTATATACCCAATTTAAATGACTGATGAATGGTACTTAACTGTTTTCCTCTCTCTAAATTTTAGCAACATGGTGGGATTGAACTTTTGAACTTGTGTCCACACATATATCTTATTGCAGAGTCCTGTTTCACACTCTAAATAGATGCCTGTAATAGTGTTATAAAAGGAGACAGAAATACTGTTGATAATTTTAAGTAAAAGTTTAACCTTATTGACAGTTGAAGTCACAACTTGAAATGCGGTATTTGAGTTACAGAAAGGCTCTAAAGTAGAAGAAAAAGTAGGAACCACAACAAAAAATGGTTATCACTTGGAATTTCACAAAATTGTCAAAACCATTTATATTCAGCTAATTTATAGCTCCAGTGCTAGTAGCCTTTTCTTTTTATCACCTCCCTTTTTCATTTATCTTGTTTCTACTTCCCTATTTTTCCTAGTAAATTTACTCTGTATGTTGAAAGTCACAATGGATCTGCAAAAAATCTAAAGCCATTGACCCTCTGGAGTGTGCTTTAAGTGAATCATTGGCCCAAATGCCTCCTTTCTTTCCATTTTCCATATACCACTGACTCTGTAGTTTTTTCCTTATTTCTTTTTTTTTTTAGCACAACTGTTATTATTATTAGAGTGCATTCTTCTACCTATTCAAAACCTTCAGCAATGCTGAATGCATGTAGCTAAAGAAAAGCACTGTCCACAAAGACTGTGTTAATTCAGTTCAACTTCATGATTATGAACTTTAAGGAAGCCCACACTGGTGCTCAGTAGTCTTATTCTACTTCACTTGTCCATTCACTAGTCAACTTTCCTAGAAGACTAATCTTCTAGGAAACTTCTCAAAACTCTAACCTCTCCTCCTTGATCTCTGCTTTTGAAAACTTAGGCCTATCTTTCACTGAAAAAATTAAAACAAACGGAAGATCATTTCCTTGAACTCTCATTACTTCATCTACACAACCACCATGACCTGTACTCCTTTGTCTGCATTACAATAGATGGGTTCTTTGACTTTATAGGGCCATCACCTCCAAGCCTGTGGCAGATCTCAGAAGTCCCTTTCTGCTTGGCACATTGCTTTAGGAATATTCCCCTCTTTTACCTGATTCATCAAATTTTCTTTTTCCTTCAGATATCTAAACATGCTGCTTTTTCTTTCATTATTAAAAAAATTTAAAAAATTTGCAGAAAAATTCTACATTCCTTTCCAATTTCTTTCTCTAATTTGTAGCAAAATTTCTCAGGAGATTTCTCAGAAGAATGATCCTGCACTACTATTTCTTCTCCCATTTTTTTCTTTCTAATTCTAGTCAGACTTTTCCCCTGCTAAAGTGGCTTTTAGGGGTTATAGATGATTTTCACAAAGGCAAATCTGAGGTTGGTTCTCAACCATTTAAGTCATCAGCAATCTTTGACCTAGTGACTCACTTCCTCATACTTAGTGCACAGTTTTCATGAGTTTTCTCTGCCTCATTGATGACTTCCTCTCAATCTACTTTGCTGGTTGCCGGTTGCCACCCCCCCCTGGCTTTCTTCCTCATAATTTGAGATTAGAGCATTCCAGGTCATAGTCCTTTGTTCTTGTTTCTAGCCACAATCTTTTTCTGAGAGGTCTTGTTCAGTCTCTCAAAATCGCATGCAGGCTTTAAATGCCATGTAAATGCAGATGACTGTCATATTTCCAGACTCTTATTTTGAACTGTTTGTATAGCATCTCCATCTGGATGTCTATTAGACATCTCTAATTTAATATGTCCTAAGCTGACTCCTGATATTTCTACCCAAATCTACTTTACTCACAGCCCTCCCATCTTAGGCCAGATACGGGAAGCCTTAACTCTCTTGTTTCTTTCACTCACTAAATCCAAGCATCAGAAAATCCTGATTTTTTCTCTCAAACCAGCCTAAAACACACTCTCTGACTCTTTCCTTGTCTGAAAAAAAGTTTCAGACGTTTTTAACACAGCTTCCAAAGTGATTCTTTTAAAACAGTGTTAAGCCATTGACTTCTGGCCTCAAATTACTTGTTTTTACATTCATTCTCTAATGAGTGCCTGTGGCCTACAAGGTCCCACAAGACCTAGTTCCTGTACCTTTGTGACTGCATTTACCCTATTTTCTTACTTGTTGTGTACCAGCCACATGGTCTCCTTGCTCTCCTTGCACTGTAGCCCTGTTCCAAACTAAGAGCTTTGGCTCTCTCTGCTTGTCCCCTGGCCTGCAGTGTTCAGTCTCTCACCTTCCTGTTGGGGACACTGCTCCCTCATCTTCTTCCAGTGTTTCTTGTAGGGGGTTCCTGCCTGTGAGCCTTACCTTGACTGCCTTATACAAAGTGTCACCTGTCTCTCTCCTCTTCACTCTCCTTATTCCACCATCCCATGACCTTTTTGCTTTTAGTTCATAGAATGTTTTTTTACCTAAAATATTATCTTTCATTGATTTTTACATTATCACCATTATTAGTAAGGTAGGATATAATATTAAAGAAAGCAGTTATTTTTGCCTATTTTTCTATGTTACTATGGCTTGGCAGAAGATTCTTGATACATAGTTGTTGAATGAACACATAATGCATACTTGTAATTTAAGAAAGAAATTATTTCCAAGGAAAGACCTTGAAATTGAAAGAAGACTAAAAATCTTTAGAATATTTTTAATAGTTCAGAAAGAAATAAAAAATGAGAAAAGAAAGGAAAAATATAAAGTTAGGGAGAAATAACCTTAAAAAGGAAAAGGCAGTTTGCAACTTGATATTAAAGCTTTAAAGTTTAAATAAATAATTTTAGGGCTTTCAATGATGTTTCAATACCTTTTTATAGTAATGTAAATAATATGCACTAAAATATATTGAATGAAGACATGTTAATTCATATGTAAGTACCAACATAAAATATTAATATTTTACTAATGTGTCAATATATAAATAAGATATATATGATGTTGCATATATATCAATATAGTATATATGTTATACACTCACTGGCCCTATATATTTCTCCATTAACACTGTTGCCAGAATGCAAATAAAGCTGGCCAAGAAATGAGCATTCAATAATACCCACTCTATTATCTTAAGTTATACATCAAAGTTCTTATTTCCTCACTTCCTTAGAGAGGATTGTTCTTACAGCTCAAATTCTGTGAATTTTCACTCACAATGTATATATCTGCTTCTTTTGACAAGTTTGGTTTCATCCAAGTTGTGATGAATATATGGGAAAAGTTCTTTCCAATCCTGGTTGTAGAGGAGTTGGTCGATAGTTAGAGCCTTCAAATACGTGGAAACCATACTTAATAATTTATGATTGGGATTACCTTTGGCTCTAATGTATACAGGGCTCCTCTGCTCTCATCTTTCAGTTCCCTTTCTGTAATCTCTATATTCTATTTAATTTGCCAATACTAATTTTTCCTAGCCCTGTCCCCTTGTCCCTGCCAATCTGGTGAGTTGATAGCATTCTAGGCTGGTATATAACTAAGTTAATTAATAGAACTATGACCTTCTGTTCACTTGGACTCAATAATTTTAGAATTTTTCATCGTCTTTTGACACTTTCACACTACTAAGTCTATTTCAATCATACTACTAAATCTATTCAAATCAAGCTGCTTCTCTTTTTTACTCTATTTTCCCCTCAACCCTCTCTTTCTGTTTGTTCTGTTTGTCCTGTGGCTCCTGTAATCTTGCTTTGTATCTGGGCTTTGAATATAATCTTCTAAAAAATTCCATCTTTGATTTTAGGTTATTCCTTCTCCAAAATATTTTATACACCACATCCAGAATATTTTCCACATATGTCTACAGTCATCAAGCAAAGGATGATATAAAAATCTTTAAAGCTTTTGCATGATATGATATATTAACGTTAGATTCTCCACACTAACAAGTAGGTTTTCTACAGTCAAGGCTTTCTCTCAAATACATAAATATAAGTGTGTGTATTATCATTTTATATGTGTATTATATGCCACACAAAAATGTACATTATTGCATACATTTAGTATCATATGTACACATACTGCTTTGGCTTGGAAGTATCCCCCCAAAACCATGTTTCAGAAATTTAATTCCCAATTCAACAGCAATAAGAAGTGAGACTTAATGGTAGGCAAGGCCTAATGGATTAATGCTTATTATAAAAGGTACTGAAGCTATGAGTTCAATTCCCTGTTCTCTTGATGGTTCTGTCATGGAATGATGAAACATGCCAAATGCAGCCTCTGGATCCTGAAATTCCAGACTCGAAAATTGTAAGTCAATCAAGTTTTGTTCATTATAAATTTTGCAATCAATTTACCAACTTCCAGTGGGTATTCTATTATAGCAGCACAACATGGACTAAGACAACCACAGACACATAATATATCTCTTTGTATGTATCACTATGGGTTTCAGTATATGGGTATGTGCACATGTGTGTGCACATGTAGTCATTATTTTTCAAATATATTATATCCCAAATGCATTATTTATCAAACATATTATTACCAAATACCATACCAAATATAACTATTGGTGTTTATCCCAGGCATGCAAGGTCATTTTAACATTCAAAATTCAATATTCAAGTAAATGTTATTTAGCATCAACTATTGTTAATAGATTGAAAAATAAGGAAGCACAGATTATTTCAATAGCTTCAAGAAATAATTTGTGGATAGATCAATCATCCAAGGAGAAGCAAGTTCCTCTATAGAGAGGCCTGTCTGGCAAGGAACTGATATTTCTGACTAGCATCTAATAAAGACCTAAAACCTACCAATAGGCATATGAGAGAGCTTGGAAGCACATCATCCCTTCTTTGAGTCTTGACTAAATTCCTAGTAAAACTTTGATCAATAAGTTTGATCAATAAGAGATATGGGGCAAACTATTCAGAAAAGCTAATCTATAACTCTCAGGTAATACAATACATTAAATGTTTAATGTTTGCAGCTAGTGAATTTTGTGGGTTTCTGTTGCACAACAGGAGATAATTAATATATTATAAATGCTCAACTGATACTTGGCAAAGGTGTCAAAGATAATTTAGTGGAGAAGTACTGTCTTTTTAATAAACCAGGTAGAACACTTCTATACCTGACAAACAAAATGATTCTGTATACTCACCTGACACCATGCAAAACAAAACTAAAAATGGACTCTACACCTAGAATAAAGATTACAATTTTAAAACATCTTCTTGAAAAGACAAGGTAACTATGAATTATGCAATAATTTCTTAAATAGGTTGCAAAATGCAAACATATAAAGAAAACTGGACAAAATGGAGGTAATTAAAATAAAAAATTTGGGTCTTTGAAATATATAAAACACAAGATACTGACTGGGAAAAATATTGACAAAACAAATTTGTAATAAAGGTTTGGTGTCCATAAAAACTATCAACCTATAAGTAAGGAAACTGGTAATCAAACATTTTAAAAGGATGAAAGGTTATATTAGATATTTCTATTCAGGGTTACAGATGATGAATAAGTACACGATGATCCCATCATCATTAGTAGAAATACAAAGTAAACCACAGTGAGATATCACCACATACATAAAATGGCTAAACAGCAACAACAACAACAACAAAAAAACTGGCAATATTAGGTGCTAGAAAACATAAGAAGCAACTGTACATTTCATATAGCGCTGATGGGAATGAAAAGTATAGCCTCGTAGGAAAATAGGGGCTAACTAAAAGACCCCATAATGTCAATTCTATATAATTAACCAATAAAATAAGAGAAAATGTTCCACACAAAGACCTATAACTCACTGTATGTAGTAATTTATCTATGTTTGCCAAAACCTAGAGGTAATCAAATGCTCACCAATTGATTAATTGATTTTAAAAAAATTGTGGTTCACTTTACAACAGAATAATATTCAACAATAAAAAGGAATGAACTGCTGACACATGTACAACTGCATGAATTTCAAAATAATTATGCTAAATGAAAAGCTAGACACCAAACTCTGCATACTGAATGATTCTATTTATACTACAATGTGGAAAAGGTAAATGAAGAGGAATAAAATCAGATATCTGATTGCCGGGGAGTCGGTAATTACCTACAAGGGGAATGAAGTTTGCTTTTTAGCAGTGACATATTCTATATCTTTATTGTAGTGGTGATTATAAAACTATTTATATTTATTCAAACTCATCCAACTATGTGCCCCCAAATAGTGATTCTTACTAAAAATAAAGTAACATAACAAATGTGACACAAACAAGGGACTAGAGAAATTAAAATAAGTAGATACAAATAATAAGAGAACAAAATAGAGATAAAATAACTGGAAAATGTGAAATATTAATATGTATAAAATACAAATATATCAAGTAAAATAAGTTTACATGAGCTTAAAAATAACAGAAAATGTATTTGTAACATATTAAACAAAATGGGTCAATATCTGAAATCAACAAAGAAGTTCTGTTAACCATTGAGAACATGAAAATCCAAAAGAAAAATGATCAAATGGTAAGAACAGTTATCACAAAGCAAAAGTTCAAATGGCCAAAATAATTACAAAAAGATATAATATCTCAATATATCTGTGAAATGGAAAAATAACAACAAGGTACAATTTTTACTATATATAATTTTCTCAGCAAAAATCTATTGTTTTTATAAAACATGTGTGTCAACAGAAAGAAAAAAAAAACCTTTTAATTATTTTCTTTCTTTTTTGGAAAAAATGGCCATTCTAATTATTCCAGAACAAATTGGTATAGATTTCTTAGCAGATAACTTGGGTATGCATATCACAAATTTAAGCCTCTATCTTTTTGAATCAGCAATTAAATTAAAGTCAAATTATCTACCACAGAGAAGTATTTGAACATGGACAAAAGCACCTACCAAACATTTTTATTTCAACATTGTGTAATAGCAAAATATTGAAAACTTAAATTGCCTATGAATATGTGAATGATTAAAATATCATTACTTTATAAAATGAAAGACTATGCATTCATTAAAAAGGAGTATCATAGCTACATAATAAAGACATGGAAAATTGCCCAAGACAAGTTGGTGAGGGAAATAAAAGCAAGCTATAGAATTACTATGTGTAATATCCTCCAATTTATATATTCTATGTTCACACACATATACTGATAGCTATGTAGGTTTGCCTAGATAATATGTCAAGTATTTACACCAAATAAATACTAATGGTTACCTAAACACAAAAAGTGGTATTTGGAAAGAGTATTTTTAATAGGGGTTTTCTTTTTTCTATATTTTTTTCTGTAGTACTGTATTTATTTTAAAAACTAATAAGTATTCCTCTTTTTTTCTAATTAAAAAAGCTGAACAAATAAATAAGACTTTGTCCCTACTCCAAGGACCTCACATTCTAAGGTGTGAAGAGAGAGATACCCCAGTGAATAACTGGAAAACAATGTGCTATATTTTTTAAAAAGGAGTGATACCAAACTTCTCTGGAATCATGGAGGAATGAAGATCTTATTCTGCCAGGAAAAAAGAAAAAAACTGGGAATGACTTCCCAGAGGAAATATATTTTATGAATGAGTAGGCATTGAGAGTGAGAAAAGAAGGCTATTATAGAAAGCAGTAATCACAGTAAGTGAGCATAGATGTTCCAAATGTTATAAATGTGTAGTCCTGGTTTCCTTACTAACAGAGTCATTTTTAATACACTGCCTAAACTTCAAAGACATATCTATAAAATGGGAATTATATGACCATATTTGGGGACTTAAGGAATGACGGTATCACTGTAATAGAATATAAAGCAGGAAGATTGGGTTTGAGGATAATAGTAATGGCCTTAGTTTTCAATATTTCAGCTTAAAGGTTTTGAAGACTGGAAGAGGTGAGACTGAGGATAAGGAATAACAAATTGTGAACATAGGATATATTTAAAATTGTGGCAGTGGATTTAAAATCTGCCAATGAAGATTGTGATGACTGAAAACAGGCCCAAGTGTAGTTCATGGATTAACAAAAAACTCATGCCTGGGAGCTAGTTTGAACTACAGAATCACTGGCTCCACCTCAGGGCTGTTGAATTAGAAACTGCATGTTAACATCAACCCACTGATTTTTATGCAGTAAAACAGTAAGCACTGCTCTAGAGAACACCAAATCTTAAGGGCCAATTAAAGAAGAAGGGGTCAGCATACAAGACAGAGATGTAGCTAAGCAATGGGCTGCATAGTACATGGTATTTTTAGACATCCTGGCAAGAAGAGCCAAGAAAATCCTTCCCGGAGTTACTTTCCCTTTTTAAGAGAAAAATAGTAATGTTCTTAAATACTGGTCTTTTCTCTTCGTCCACTCGAATCATGTTTATTGTGCTTCTGACACCTTCTATTATCATTACCACAGCTCATTATTTTATTAGAAATTTTGCTGCTCTCTTCACACTGGAAATGATAATGTTTCTGTGGCACCAGAAGCAACTTTGTGTTCATTCACATACACACATTAAGGAATAGATTATCATTAATTATGCACTAAAATGTTCTTGGCAACAGACTAAGTGACAAAACATTTGCTTTTGTCAGAGTTCTATTAGGTGAACCCAATTTGAACCACAGAGAAATATGACACTTTTCTTTATTTTAATTTGTATCGCAAGGTCAGGAACATGACAGTGACTCTATTTTGCACATTATTTTTTCTATCATTGTAATGATGTTAATGGAAGTCTTTTAACTAAACTGTTTTTATCAGGTCTACAACCTATTTATTGAATATTAAGAAGAAATTTCATGTTAACATTATTTAATCTACTAAAGGTTCATCTCAATATTAAATATGCTTTTCTGAAGAAAATTATTATTTAGAGGAGTTGAAATGACAATTTTATATATATATATATATATAAAATTATATATATATATGTAATTATATGTGTATATATATATATATATATATATATATATATATATATATATATATTGTTTAGACCTAATCCAAGGAGAAATTGGAACAAATAAAGTTTAACAATAGGTCTATATGAGTTCCAATTATATATCCTAGAAATACTTTTTATTAAGACCATAAGTTGCATTTGGCAGTAGAAGTGACTGGAGACCTACAGTTTACATTTAAAATATGTATATAAAAAAGAATCTTAAGAGGAATTTTTTCTTAAAGTTTAATCCAATGCTCTCATTCATGTTAGTGTAAATTACATCATAATATTCCCATTGATGACTAGCTCCATCACAAGTAATTTCAAACAATCAGCATAATTTCTCTGTGTGCACTGAAGACTCAAGTAAGTGATACAGTTTACCTAACAAGTAGTTGCCCGTACAAGAATTCTTTGAAATAAGAAATGAATAAATTAAAAAGTAAATAAGATATTGCTTTCCATACCAATATTGCTATAATTAAATTAAACTAAAATTTATCTTCAAAAAGGGAGCATGAATGGGAAAGTTTTTGATTCTTTGGTTCATTTTACAGAGATAAATAGATAGATTTTACTAACCCTGGGGAACCAAGGTCTTATTTATATGCATTCAGTCACTACAATGTGCCATTCTACATCAAAAATAAAAATAGTTCTATGGGAGATTTGTATTTATTTAGATGTTTTCTTGATTATTATTTTATTCTGTTATTAAAAAAATAGTAAAAAAAATTTTAAATGTTTTTTAAAATAGTAAAAATTAAGCAGATTCTTTTTTTCTTGGTAGCAGGGAATGAACTCAGGGGCGCTCAACCACTGAGCCACATCCCCAGCCCTATTTTGTAATTTATTTAGAGATAGGGTCTCACTGAGTTATTTAGAGACTAATGCTGGCTTTGAACCTGTGATCCTCCTGTTTCAGCCTCGCTAGCTGCTGGGAATTACAGGCATGTGCCACTGTGCCCAGTTTAAGCAGACTTTTTGAAGTCTATTATAGGGATAGAAATGAGTCTAAATCTGTATTTCTTCATGCTAAAGATTTTCTTCCAAACTTTCAAAGTACTATTTACTAGATTCTTGGTTTTGATTAAGTTGATATTATATAGATTTATTCTTAGGTACCTTATATAGGAATAATAAAACAGGTACTTTTTCACTTGCATATTGTCTACCACAATGAATATCTTGAGTTACATTATAGATCCAGATTAGGATAAAACACTGGGTAAAGTACCTGTTTGAGAAAATCTGGCAATAGTGCTGAGAATCCTTTGTCACTTCCTCCTAACAGACTAATGAAAGAACTATAAAAAATGTCAAATATTGTACACACACAGACACCCGTATACATCCATCTAAAAACACACCACATACACACACGTACCTTGCATTAGGCAGATACATGGTAGGGTGCAATGGATTTTTGCACATGGTTTAATATGATTTATTTTGATAATAGAATATTTCTTACATATAGTAATATGAATGAAGCTGCCAGACTTTCTATTAGAGAAGCAAGTCCAACATGTTAATATGGAAACAAATACTGGTAAAGAAGCAATATTTGAGGGATGAATTCTATTAGAGTAATAAATGACTTAATCTTTCATAATCTATCACTAGTAAAGAAGGCTTCTATAATTAATATGGGTTCTGGTTGTGGATTTATAAATGACTAACTAAAGTTATAGAAAGCTCAGTTAGTTTGTGCCAACCTCTAAGCAGCCCAAGTCAAAAGACTGAAGCTATAAATTTGTTATATTGGTATACACTATTTTATCTTGTACATGTACCTCTAATCTCAGAGCTTTAAGACTTCTTAATATTTCCTATATCTTATGGTTTCCTCTGGTGTTCCAGTGGGGATTTTCTTCCTCTACAGCACAAGGACTGGAAACTTCTTTCTGGTTGCTCAAGCTTATCAGTCACATCCAATCAACAAATATCTGGACCTAAATATCACACCCCCCCAAAATCAAACTTTATCATAATGTGAATGTCATTCTTAAAGAATTTACATTTACATTTCTTATGTTATTTCCTTTGGATATTAAAATGGTATTTCCTCAGACATAAATGCCTTCACCAAAATTCTGAGACTTTCAACATTCCTTAAACTACACTAGAAGACTAGCATCTATAATAGTTATATAGGAATATACTCATCTTGTGTGAATGATGTATCTAGAAAATTATAAATTATTTGCACAATAACCTCCACCTCTATTTTTTTTAAAGAAAGAGGGAGAAAGAGGGGGAGAGAGGGAGAGAGGGAGAGGGAGAGAGAGAGAGAGAGAGAGAGAGAATTTTTTAATATTTATTTTTTAGTTATCGGCAGACACAACATCTTTGTTTTTTTGTATGTGGTGCTGAGGATGGAACACAGGCCGTATGCATGCCAGGTGAGCGCGCTACCGCTTGAGCCACATCCCCAGCCCCCACCTCTATTTTATACCTATTTATTATCAAGGGTAGAATTTCATCAATTCTTCCTGTTATTTAGGCAAGTAAAAGCCCAAGTAAGCATTGGAGTTTTATTGAAGCATTTCCCTGAGTTGAAATTAGAGCTTTAATCCATAATAGCTATGTTGCCATATTTGGGGTCATTTTTCAATGCAGACTTACCACCACAAGCAATATATTCCAATGAAAACTTTTAAGATCACATATGAATATCATGTGAATAAATCACAGATCAAATCTGAATGTCTAAATGGTGACTATTTTCAGTATTTCTTTTCCATTAAAGACATGCACAAATAAAAGTGTTCGCATTCTATATTACAGATCAAGGCTCAGAAAACTTTTTGTTTCACATTGAGGTCATTATGACAAAGTCATTCTAAAAATAAAAGTATAGTCATTGCTATGTTTTCTTCTATGTTTTCCACTGTTCCCTCTAGGCAATATTTAAGTTCTAGTTATAATAATTGTATGTAGAGAATGCATTTCCAGACAAAAATCTTAACTCCAATTATCTATTTATCTATCAAATGCATACATGTACTCACATATATGGAGAAGTGAGGGATTACAGTGCATAATCAAAAGACAACCTAAAAAGTGAAATTTTATGTATTTAAAAGTATCCTTGTGGGGATAAACATTATCATTCTGTGTTTTTTATGAGACATCAGGAATATAGCTATTTACTCATTAGTCTATATTTCCCAAGGAAGCTATTCTGCCTATCAAATGACAGTTAGGTCAAAGGAACATTTCAGATCACCTGTTCTTAATAAAGTCTCTCTTCAAAGGACTAACAGTATATATTTTACTGCTGTTATAGTCCATATGCTCTTTAATAACTAAGAGTTCTATGGAATAGAAGCTTTTTAACCTCCAAATACCAGTTTTACAATAATTTCTGCATAATTCTGAGATTTCATTATATATTTCCTTTTGGCATTTTTACTTTGGCTAGACAATTTAAGGTCTAATCCTTGAGGCAAGAAATAGAAAGTATGTCTTTTTTTTTTTTCTTTTTCACTAAGGTGTAAAGCTTTTGTAAAATGGCCTGACTCTCCTTGATAGTCTTTGGCACAAATCTCCTCCTGCCCCCACCAGGCTAAGAAATTTTCCTAGAATTCTGTTTACAGATATGTAATACATTTTTTCTTTATTCCCAGCAATAGTAATTTTACTTTGATCTCATAGCCACCAAACCATTAACCATAGGAAGCTCATAAGCTAGGTACAAGGCAGGCAACGTCTGTGAATTCCAGGAGAAGGTCATAACCCAGAATTTTTTTCTTTTAAATAACTATTACAATGAGGAACGGGGTACAGCCACAAAAGAAATAGTTATAATTTATGCCTGACTTACTTCAGCAGAATATAGTTTATTTATAAACTGCTTATGGCAAACTCTGTGTGCCCCTGTTCTATGCATGTGCTGCACTGTCTCCTGGTAAATTATTTAAATTACACCTAGCAGTAATTCCTGAGGACTTTCATACTTCATTTTCTCTATTAATGTAACAGGGAAAAGCTGCTTTGCAAGGATTGCTCTAAATTCCCAGAGTGTGAGTTCCAGACTCTGTATGTGTTGCATTATGCCTGTCAAAAAACTTGTCTTCTCCTGAAATTTATTACTGAAGTTTCTCCACCCGAGCTACTCATTGAAGCCTTACAGAAAGCTCATACATGATTTAAGCAGCTAACAGCACTGAAAGAAATAGGTCAGGTTAAAAAAAAAAAAAAAACCTGAATTTAAGCTACCTTCACTTATTACTTATGCAAGATTATGCATAATTTAGCACACTGCTGAATATGCAAGGACAGAATAATTGTTTACCAAAATATTTACTCTGAGTTGGTACCTGTGTTTTAGTGAGATAAGGTGACTTTTCAGCATTTGCTAATCACTTTTGAATTAAAAAACAATAAATGAGTTTTTGATTGGGTTGATAACTGCATGGCAGTATATGTAAACAGAGATCTTGTTTAACAACTTAATTCACATAAAATACATGATATTGTTGTACAGACTGAGCAGTTTCATTAAAGTCATCCCACTTTAGGAAACATTTCTTCTTTTTTTCCTTGACTATAATACCATCACATACTCACACACAAGTGTTGGAGGAAACATCTCTGTAAACTGAGCTATATTTTTTTTCTAATTTAAGATAAACATTGAATAAAATTTTTAAAGTTGAGAATCAGGCCAAAAAGGTAAGGAGCTACTAAAAAATAAAAGAACAAGTTGGGTTCAAAATAAGGTCTTTAGGTCAGCTATTTTCCAAAAATAAGTATTGGGTTGAATATAAGACTTTCTTGATATCATAGCATTTTATTTGGAATTTCTCATAAGAATTATTTAAAGGGAAAGATTTTTTCAAATGGAAAATGGGAGTATCAAAATCCTAGAAATTATGGGTAGGTATAATTTAATGATTTAGGAATCCAGTGTAGCACATACATGAAACAAGACACATAGAGTTTGTCATAAGCAGTTTACAAATAAACTATACAGAAACACCATAAGGGAGTATTTGTCAGTGTTTAATTTACAAAATGAAGGTCATTATTCCCTAAATCTAAAGTTTAATAAGATATATTAACATTATGTAAAAATGGATTCTACTGTTATGTATAACAAAAACAATTAAAAACTAGAATTTCATAAAGCCAATTTACTTTTTAATTGAAAAAATAAAATATTTTATGGGTGGTATAAACACATTAATCTCCATAGTTTGAATAAGTCCAAATATGATATACAGTACATTTTTATAATTCTGAAAGAGCTTTCATATTTTAAACCTTACATTGAACAATTTAGAGTACTGAGTTGTTATTTGTTTTTTGATGATGCAAACCTTTGAACGAAAAAATAAAGGTACAAGTCTTAACAGACCCAATTCAGTCTTCAGAAGTGGCATCAAAGTAGTTGGAATTAAAAATAGTACTAAAAAATAGATATAACAATAATTGTAATAAAATGTTAAGAGTAGATCCCAGTATGCATTTATCATATTTAAAATGGGAGAATCACAATATAAAAAAATAAGGATTTTTATGTCGTACTCTTTAACTGAAATTAAGAAAACTATGTACATATAGGCAACAAAATTAATTTTCAGTTTTATTGAATAAATATAATAGAGAACAGTATGGAAGTTTCTCAAAAAAGCTAAAAATAGATTCATTACATGATCTAATATCTCACTTCTGGGTATATATCCAAAGGAAATAAAGTCAATTAAGAAAGAGTCCCTTTGGCTGGGGTTGTGGCTCAGTGGTAAAGCCCTTGCCTACCATGTGTGAGGCCCTGGGTTCGATCCTTAGCACCATATAAAAATAAATAAATAAAATAAAGAGATTGTGTTCAACTACAACCAATATATATATATATATATATATATATATATATATATATTTTTTTTTTTTAAAGAGTCACTAGCACGCCATGTTTATTTAGTGCAGCACTATTCACAATAACTAAGATATGGAATCATCATAGATTCCTATTAATGAATAAATGGATAAGAAAATGTGGTACACATACACAATGGAATATTATTCAACTATAAAAAAAGAAAGAAATCCTGTCATTTGCAGCAAAATGGATGGAATTGGAGGCCATTATGTTACATAAAATAATCCAGACATAGAAGACATTTTCTCTTTTATTTGTGGAAATTTAAAAAATGTTGATATGAATCAGCATAATAATTACTAGGAAATATTTTTTGGATTTCTGTTCTTTCCTTAATTATTTTCAAAAGCTAACCATTTTTTTAAGGTACAGAAGATCTTAGTTGATTCATGGTTTTACATTAATGAGATTTAAACCTAAAATGAGGAAAAATGTGTATTGACAGAAATCATAATTGTCTTTTTTTCTTTAAAAATATTCTTGGATAGGACTCTAGTGGCTGTCTAGACTGAAAGAAAATAACACAAATAAAGATGCAACATCAAAGCAGCACAGTTGAAATACAATATGAGTTGAAGTTTAAGGCTATTTTATCTAGCATGTGTGAAGCCATGAGTTTGATCCCTGGCACTGAAAAAAAATAACCAAAAGATTATTTTAAAAGCTGAGGACATAACTCACAATGGTTGCCTAGAAAGCACAAGACTCCAGGTTCAATCCTTAGCACTCCCCCCAAAATATTTTAAGATATTTCAAACAATCAATTATTTTCAGATTACTCAATTCTGGTTATTAATTGTCTGAAATAAATAGAAGGAAACTGTATTCTTCAAGAAAATTTTTCAAAGCAGAAATATTTAAGAGACAGCACACAGGTAAGTTTAGGCATTTGATACTGTAAGGTAACTTGCTCCTGGAGAGAAATCTGACTTCATAGCTACTTTCTAATGCTTGCACTAGTAACATCCTGCAAAACAGCATTCAAAGATTGAGCTTATAATGATTTTTAAATGGAGATAAACCAAGTTTCCTATAATATATGGATAAATAAAATTTGGTATGAAATGGAATGCCATTAAGTGGTGAAAGTAAATAAATTGAGCTACAAGCATCAGCTTTTCTGAAATATGATGTTTAATACCATGAACAAGTTACTTGAATATTTTTAGTAGTAATCATGTTAATTTAAAAATATAATCAAGCCTATATATTGTTTGACATACAGACTCAAATATGAATCGATGTATATTCAGAATGAAAGTGAATACTTGGGGAGACAATAAGGGATCAGATAAACTCTGGGTTTTTAGTGATTTTAAAGTTTTACTTCAAACACTTCAATTATTTTCATATTACTCAATTTTACTTGGTTGTTAGTTGACTGAAATAATTGAGAGCCTTTTAATTATGTATTTTATTCTCTAAAGCTTGATACATTTTATAATTAAAATACAAACCATATATTATCATAAACACACATCAATAGATGAAATTACTATGCATTCTAGTATACCTCTATAAGAAATCTCATACTATAAGAAAATTGTTTACTTGAAATAATAAAACAAGTTAAATATTTTTCTCTTATTACTTGATGCCAAGTCTCTTTTTGGTCCTCTTTTTAAATAATCTTAATTAGGGATAATCTACCAAATACACAAAATGCTACACTCTTATCCTACATTCAGGCAGAAATACAAAAGGGAAGTTATTGCAGTTTATTTCTCATCTGTTCTCAGTGACAGTTCAGTGTTGTGTCCTCATTACAAACAGTGAATCATAAAAGTCACAGTCCTGCTTCCTGATTGGAAGGGTTGTCTGCTATTTAAAAGGCCCCATAAATCAGGCAGAATAATATTTTCATTCAGTAGTCTTTTCTGAATCAAAGAATTTATTCCAAAAAAAGCGGGGGGGCGGCGGGGATAGTAGGGCTTTTCATTAAAGCATCATTCACAAGACTTTATATAAAACATTAGTCTTTTTTTTCCAATGAAAGTGGACTTTTTCCACTGACAGTGCATAGTTTACCACAAATAAGGACTTGAAGAAGTAAGAATGCCAAGCTTATACTTAAATTACTGGTGTGAAATATCGTGTTCCTAGTCACAACTTCCATATTGGTATGCTATATAGTCTAGGAAGTATGGTGGTATTTGTTAGATTGGCAATTTCCTCCCAAATATACTAAACTTTACTATTGACTATTACTTTAAAGGTAATTTAAATAATGTGAAATCCCTACTAACAATTTATTCTAGAATTTATTTATTCTATAATTTATTATAGAATATACAAATTTAATCTAGAATTACACAATGTAGCAAATCCTTAGAGTGAATAAACTTAATGTTTTGTTAGCCTTTAATTACTTTTCCTTTTTCTTGAATATGAACCACCTACTTGATACTTGTTAATTAAAATCCCTAAATGTGCTTTACTATTGCTAATTTATTTAATATTGAAAAATTATGTTAATCTCTAATAATCTATGATCAAAATAAAAGCAATATCTACTCTGTAGTAATCCATTATATATTGAGAGGAGAAAGATCCACAACACAAATTTTGAGGTCACTATGAATGCTCTAGCATGAAGTAGGAAGAGGCTATGTTTAATGGAGGCATCTAACTTACTTTTTGGAAGATATTAGTCTATCTGATGGAGTTCCCATCAATTAGGATAGGCAGAAGGAATAGAAGTTAGTTCAAGAGTTAAGGGTAGGGTCATGTGGGGAATAGCTGCTTTATACAGAAGGGATAGCCTGTTCATCAGCTTTGAGGTGGGAGAAATATAATGAGTCTAAAAAACATTATTCTCTTCATTTAAAATGATAAAAAACTTTAATTGTAGAACACTTACTATTAACGACACTCCATATTTATTAGTGTTTTAGATACTTTAAATACACTAATAAACATAAGTTTATATGTAAAACTCTATTATTTTTATTTTTAACTGCTATAGTTTGAATGCACAAGTCTCTTCCAATTCATATGTTAAAACTTAGCTTCCAAGGTGACATTATTAAGATATGGGATCTTTGTAGGTGATTAGGTCATGAAGGTAGAGGTTCAGTGAAGAGAATTGTGTCCTTATAAAAAAGGACTGAGAAAGCTTGTTTGCCTCTTTGGCTTCCATCATGTAAGGATGCAGCCAGAAGATACCATCCATAGACAAGAAAGCCAGCCCTCACCAGACACTGAATCACCTGACATGCTGACTGTGGTCTTCCCAGCTCCAAGAACTGTGAGCAATAAATTTCTACCAGTTAACAGTATTTTGTTAAAATAGCCTGAACGGATTAAGATATCAGTTATCCTGTAAGTTCTTTTGGGGTTATGCATTTCATTTCTGTCTCACCCTCAACATTTAGAAGAGTGCTTTGTAAATAGTGCACAGTTAGAAAACATGCTTATTGATAATGAATAAAAAAAGTACTATTATTCCACTTAGAAAATATTGGCAGCAGCTCCTTACTAGAAATTAGACTAACTAATACAATGTTTTCAATTATAAGAGAAACATCAATACTATTTATTGAATAGTAACATTCCTATATATACGTGTATGTATGTCTCTCTTATGCACAAATATAAAGGCATGGACAATTAGTTTTCATATGGAATTATATGTTTTTCACTAATTGTTTTTAACTAAGATCTTTTAGTGGATCAAGAGAAACCTAAATTTTAATTTTTCTAATATATTTTCTACCAGAAATATCCATATTTTTGATCACTATTTTTTAAAAATTTTACTTGGCTTAAATATTTCCAAATAGTTTTCTTTAATTATTTAATATTATTTTTGTTTCAATTAATAGAAACTAAACTTCATTAGCTTTTCACACACACACACAAAATGGGGGGGGGGGGTAGAAAAGCAAAGGTTTTCTTGCATACTTAAAATAAAAACCACAACTATTGAAGGATTTGATGGACCTCAAAGGCAATAGGAATCAAGAGTTTAAATGTTGCAGGAAGTCTTCATTCATTTATTTCCTTTGGTACTACTTATTATTAGCATACTCTCTCTTTGTATTGTCCACTGATAGTTCCCAAGTTACACATTTTATCAATTTAGTAACAGAAAATTGACTGTGAAGACTGTATTTGGGTCAAGTGTTTACCCATGAATGAACAGTGGATGTACTATTATGATTTGATTAGTTTGAAACACAGAGAAGATGTTTGGAAGTTTACCTAATAATATTATTTGGGTGGGGCAACTTTCAGTTGAATATGAGCAAGCTAGCCATGAGTAAATATGTTAGTTTTATTTCTCTTTCACTTAAATAATAATTTAAAAAGATTATATAGTTGTGGCTTAATGAATTCCAACTAGCCATTTTCGTATGCTTTTTTTAATGTATGGGATAAATAGTTTATATTGAATGCATATTCTTTTTCTGGGGGAGTGAGTACTGGGGCACTCAACCACTGAGCCACATCCCCAGCCCTATTTTGTATTTTATTTAAAGACAGGATCTCATTGAGTTGCTTAGCACCTCTCACTTTTGCTGAGGCTGGCTTTGAACTCACAATCCTCCTGCCTCAGCCTCCCAAGCCACTGCGCCCAGCTGAATGTGTGCTCTTTATATTACATTAATGAACTGCTAGTAAACCAGAAATAGTTCATTATTTATTAGGATCCCTAACTCTTGCTCATTTCCTAGTACTAAATATTTTTAAAAAATTACATCTGGAGAGTTCCAGTGAAAGGTAAAGATGAAAAACCATCCTAGATATTATTGGTGACACTTAAGAATAACCATGCAAAACTAGGAAACTCAGGTTGCCTTTTTACTAGCAAAATCTGTCACAATAGATGTAATCAGTTACTTTTAAGAGGAAATCCAATAACCATTCAAAGTTCAGTCTCTTGTGTAGAAACTTTGTTAAAATGAGAACAAGCTTTGGTTAGACCAACATGAGAATTCAGGATGGATGAACATTTTTATTTTTTATTGTAAATCAATAAATTGCCATTTAATGTTTAACATAGCATTCTCTCTGAACATGATAAATGGTGTCCAGTTGTGTGGAACTCATGAACTATTGTTGTGTTGATCAAAACAAAATGCTGATTCTGAAAGGCTGAGAACATGGCAAGTAACTGATGGAGAGAAAGAGATCTGTTTGTTGGTGACCTCTGGGTTGTTAGCCTGCTTAACCCAGTCACTGACTGTGCATAACCTTCAAAATGCAAAATATATGTATAATTTAGGTAGCTTCCTATAAATAAAAAATTAAAGAATTATTAAACATATTTCCAGAGAAAGAAACAGAACTTCCTATTCCCTTTGTAATTGATTTCTAAAGGAAAACATATTCCTTGTTTTTTAAGAAGGACCATAATCTTCTTACAATGTCAGCATCAGAACCTTGATTATATTTCATTCTGAGCTTACTATACAGAATCTGTTAGCTGCAAACATATATTTCTGCCAAGTTAAGTTTGTATACATGTCTGCTTTTTCTATATAATGGAATGTTTATGCCACCAAAGGATTTCAAATGGCATAACTTGGAATAAGACCTTGCAGATCCCCAAAGTGACTCTTAACAGGATCAGGCAAAGCTTATATATACCAGACAAATAATCCTAATTTCATTTTGGCTTTTTATTCCCCACTTTTAAAAAATATATAATGATTCTTAGTAAAGTTACAGAAAGCAGTACTGGCAGCAATTTCATTGTTATGTTATCAGCAATGAAAAAGAAAATAGGAATCAGTCACTGATCATTAAATCTTTTTATAATCCACTAAAACATTGAATCTGATTTCTCTAACACTATTAAGCCCTTGTATTTAAATTTTGGCTAATAAAACACATTTCTCAGCCACAGAGCAATTTAAAACTAGTATCCCAACACTAGACTAGATTTTTAAATAATGTTTAGTTTTCATATAAATACTAGGCTAGGCTTTACTTTTAGTCATCTGTTTCTTGACATTGCACTGATAGAGCTCTCCACAGTAGTTTGTTTTCAAATGAAAGTAAATAAGGCAATCATATTCATTGAACAAATAATATTATTTATTTTATATAACATGATCCTGCTCAAATATACAGTCCTATAGGCTTTAGCACTATCTATACACTACTGAAACCCACAAGTTGCTGACATCATGGTGTCTATGCCACTATTTTTCTATCTGTAGTTCTCTCCCACACATCCTTTTTTTTTTCATAGAACCAACCAAAACTTCATATACTTGCTACATCCTAGTGATACCCATGGTGATGGAAATCATCTCTGTATGTATAGTGTACACTTTACAAAGCAACTCTTCTTCACTTGCCTCATACTTTTTTATAGCTTTGAATTATTTGATTGCTTTAGATGTGTACCATCTCTTCCCAAATACATGTTAAGCTTACTGTCCAACAGAGCATCTGTATATTTCACAGCAATTTAGCAATTTATTACTGTAATGCAGAGTATTTATTACAGAATTATAGCAAGTGAAATTAAACTTTTTAATTTTTTTTCATTTTTTTCTAAATCAATTTATAATTTTTCCATGTCTGTCTCTAGCTTGGACCATCTGTATCCTAAACTTTCTAGATCATAAAAGGATAACAATATAAATGATCAGGTTATATGGAAAACTTTTGAGAGAAGACAGTATCATACATAATATAATATAAATATAAACAATGAAATAAAGGACCAGTCTTTTTATTATTGTTTTCATAATACAAAGATGTTAAAGATTCTGAATAAATGTTTGTTAATTAGATGGATGAAAACAAATAGGTTTAATTATAATTGAGATCTGTGCACTTAAGTTACCTCATTCAAAATGATATTGTATCTATTTGCATTGTATTTGTGGAGTCTATATTTTTGCTTAAAATTATGATTCTTACATACACAAATGTTAGAATACTACTCATATTTCTACTAAAATACTAAGTTTGTTCATTTAAATTGTGTGATATTTTAGTAAATCAGGTTGTGCAAAGTTGTTTTAATGTCTTAAAATGTACTGTCAACAAGTGACTTTTAATCAGATTCAAAGGGAGCAGTTATCAAATACTTCACCATAAAAATACACTTCAGGAAGCACATATGAATCAATTTCAGCAGCATGAAGCTTGTGTTCTAATGTTCATTTAGATTTATAGAAGTTATATCATAAGAGGAAACAAGTAAGGCTTAAAACAAGTCTGGATAGAACTGGTATAGTACTAGCAGTTCAGTTTTCTAGATTTGGTTTCTACTGTAGGCTAGTTGAGATTTTTAGAATTAAATTATTGGTATTTGACAAAGGTATTATATAAAGAGCCTGTACTCAGCCATCAGATAGTCTGATCTGAAACCTAAATCTGCTACTTACTTATAGCTTATGAATGTGAGAAACTGCCTTAAACACTCTGTGCCTCAGTATTGTCATCAATAAAATGAAGAAATTTTTTTGAGAATTAAATGATATTAATACATCATTTAAAGTGTTTAGAGGGTCTGGGATAGAAGATGTATCCAATGCATTTTATTATTGTTTAAATAAAAATCTAATTTTGCTCTTGTTCTGGCATTCATCATTATAGTATACAGATTAAGGCAAAATATAGAAATATCAATTCAATCTTCCATGATTCAAACATTATGAGATCTAAATAACTTTCTCATTCAATAACTGCCAACTTTTTAAAAAGAATATTCCTTGTGGAGCTGAGGTTGCAGCTCAGTACATGTAAGGTAATAGGTTCGATCTTCAGCATCACATATAAATGAATAAAATAAAGGTATTGTTTCCATCTACAACTAAAAATATTTTAAAAACAATATTTCTTGTGAATTATGGTTTTCTCTAAAAAATTCCAATCCATAAAGCTCAACCCAAAAACCCTCTGAGGGAGGTTGTAAAGTTAATAGTGACTGATATAATGCTCAAATTTATAATGGTTAGACCACTATACCAAACCAAGAAGGAAAAAAATGTCTCTCTTTTGCATTAGAATATTTTGTCCTTCTGTCCCTTTGACGTGGCTTCTGATTTCTACCTGCCCTCCTGGCAATTTGCCTCCTCCCAATCTGTGCATCAACTTGTTTCTCACACACAACATTTATTTCCTTATCTTATGAGGTCCAAGAACAAGCAGTAAAATCATAGCTGTTGCATATATTAATGCAGTGAACAGTAATTTTCCTAAATTTAACAAAATGATCAGGTGTTCTCAGTATGGGAAATTTCACTGATTATTTACAGCATAGTTGTCACTCTAAAATGTTAAAATCTAACTTAAATGCTGCAATTTATTCAGAACAAAACATTCTCATCTTCCTATATTCCTGGCAACTACTTGCTAAGGCTTTTCTAAGTAATGATCAATTAATTTAGCAATTCTGAAGGTTTTTATTTTTTAATGTAGAGAAAAAGCAAACATTAATAAAGTGATTAATACTTTCCATTATATGGGACTTCTATTATCCATAATATTTCTTTTCCTGTTTCAGTAAATAGTAAGAAGTTCCTAAATGACCTTCATTCAAAACAAACAAAATTTGAGGAAAGAAAGCCAGGAAATAAAAAGTGCCTAAAAAAATATGTAATAGTGCAAATAAAAGCATATATATATATATATATATATATATATATATATATATATATATATATATATAGCTTTGGATTCCAGTGCTCTAGGGAATAATATTTTTCTTAGAAATGTATTTTCTGCAATATCTGCTAAAATAGAACATGCGAATTGTCCCACTCTAAATGGGGTTTAGTAATGCTATGTGTTTCTGGATTCTTTACACTGCAACCTAACACTAACGTATCTGAAACCAGTGGCAGGCACATCTGCTCTTCCTGTCCACTTCCAACTTATCTCACCCAATTAATCCTTAAACTGTTTTGGAAAACATGATTACTTCTCTTCAAACAATTCAGTATTATGCCATTCTCTTTCGCCTCATATTTACATATTTGCCTTTCTTTTTTTTAAATATTACTTTTGATCTAAGCAACATTTCATTATTATACATTTTAAGACGCACCAAGTGAATTATTGAAACTGATAAAACTAGCAAAGGTAACAAACAAAAGCCTCTATCAGAAGCCAACTCCAGGTGAAATTCATGACTGATCTTCAGGCAGGGGAATATCTGGAAGCTAAAGAGGGTTGCAGATGAGGAGGGGCAGTTAGAACATATTCAAGAAGAAATTCTCCACAAGCATTTCTAGTGCATTGCTTTAATTTACCAAAGCAGCATCTCCAACACTCTAGTAATAGGCTATGATGTTTTTTCATTCTAAGTGAATATTCACTTTTCTATATCCTTTTGTAAGAAAATATGTTTACTCTTTTTTATTGAAGAGAACTCACTAAGAAATAATAATATCAATCAGAATCTACGCCCAGATCTGTCCTTTTCTTCTATATTGACTGATTTTTCTTTTGACAATTCCCCTTCTTGCTGTGGTCTTCTTTGGCATTTGAATAAAAAGCTTATTTATACTAATATCAATAACAAATACAAACATTTCTATAACATTGTGAAGTTTTCAATGCATTTCTCCTCTGTTCTAAGACATGCCTTCACAACAAATTATAGATAAGGGAAATATTGATATTACCACTCTATTATGGATAAAAAAAACCTTAGATTTACAGATATTAATTGATATAGAGATTTTTCCATTGAGCTCAAGTTGAGAACAGGTAAAGGCATGAGTTAGTGCTATGTTGATATGATCTTCTATTTCTAAAAACTGCATACTTTATTCTGGGAAAAACAAAGTCAGAATTTTTTGGAAGAAAACTATATTCTATATTCTATATCATATATGCCAATATTTTATTTGAACTATCCTACAATAAATGCATGCCAAAAGAATATTAGGTGACTAAATAAGAATAAAACTGAAAATTGTGATCACTAAACTATCTCTTTATTTTGAAATTTTAAAAATATAGTTATCATTTAATTGTTGAGGTTTGTGAATTTTTGTTTTTATTGATATATTTGTTTTTAAATTTCAAGTAAATGACACTCATTTGGGTATCTTATTTCTTCTTAATAATTCAATTTTAATGATTTAGAAATACTTCTTAAAGGATGATAGCTTTTATTTTTAAAATAAACTGCATTGCTACAGAGTCTCATAGAGAAATAGCAGCAATACCACACAAGGTGGTTAAACAGCTTATGAATTAAGCTCCATATAAGCAAATTTCTTTGTAAGTAATTTATATTGTATGGTAAAGTTGTATCCAACTAGAACAGCAAATTAAAACATTAATCACATCTGTAAAATTTAGGGCCTTGTGCATACAGAAAAAAATATTAGGGAAATACGTTTTCTTGTATTGCTGAAATAAATATTCCACATATGGAAGCCAGTCTAATCCTTCTCATTATAGTGTGGATGAAGATGAACATTAAGCCCATATAACATTTCTTCTTGAATTAGTCGATAGCTCATTTTAGTAGGTAGCACATATTTTCAAACCTGAAATGCCCATGTTCAGTCAGATTTGCAGTCCCCTTTTCCCTTGCTGCTCAGGCTTTCCATCACTGTTAGGTAACCACTGTGATTATTTCATATCACATACTGATGAGATGGCAAAACAGTTACAAGCTTTCTTCCCTGCATTAAGCAGGTTGTAAGCCATGGAAAACTAACTTGCCCTGAAATTATCAAGCATTCCAGTACTCTGCAGCGGCACCAATGCAGGCAGCCTGCCAAAACACATTCAAGACACCAGCCCCTATTCTCAAGCACATTTTAATCCAGCTGTTCCTCCCAAATCATCCAGCATGCTTTGATTTACTGCACTACTTAATTAGAATGTAGAGTATAGAAGACCATCTTACACACAAGATAAGCATCTTGAATGATATTTTAAACTTTTTTGAATGTAGTGGGTTTTTTTGTTTGTTTTTATTCTCATAACCAGATATTGAATATTCCTTAATTTCTGATATTAGCACACTGGAGGTAAAAATGAAGATTGACTATATGTAGATGAAAGCAAAAACATCTCTAATTGCCATCCAAGACACTGTCCACTTAAGTTTTCTAGCACTCAACTGAGCCTTGTTCAGGAAAGAAAATTATAACATAACATATCTTAAAGCTCTGACTTTGCAGCTAAAATTTTAGGGATTTGAATTAAATTCTGAATTAAATTCCTTGTTAAGAAAGTAGTTGTGTTCTAGTAGGTCTTTAATCTCAGGGTATAGCTTCCCTTTGAGACCAGTCCAGGCAGGACTAAGCAGACATATCAGAACCTGAAGTATTTCTAACAGGAGAAAGTTCCAAACCCATATTTTATTATGCAAATGCAAATTTTAAGCATAAGAACCAAAATTCTTAACGTCCTTACAGATGAAAAAATGAGAACAAATATAATGAAATATTGAAAATTTTGGTAATAATGGGTATTTTAGTTTCTACAATAAACTAATCACATGAGATCACAAAATTTGATTAGGGACTTGACTTTTCTTTGCTGTTCAGTACCTTTTTACCTAAAAGAGTTGTTATTTCTTTAAAGGTCTAAAATATTTCTCTAGATGAGAAGATATGGTACATAGAACCTACACTTTAGTACTACATATAATATAATCATGGTTGAAGGAATTGATTTGAGTTTAAGGTTTAGTTGAATCCACAGAAAAGAACACTTTAGACTTTCAGTGAGTTTCTAATCCATATGCTTCCTCCGATTTTGCATCTGTTTTTTTTTCCCCTCAAAATATAAGCATACTCCAAAAAGCAAGGAATAAAAACAAACACAACAACAAAAAAAGAAAACAAAAAAGAACTATCTTAAAATAGATTATCCCAAAAAAGAAAAAAAAATTCTTTAAACTCTAATGTAATGGTTTTAAAATCTTATAAAGCTAATTTTTGTAATAGAAGAATTAAACAGTATATAGAACATTACTATATTTACACTAACATAATTTATTACCCTTTCATGAACATATTTCATGACCAAAGCAGGGATATTATCTTTTAAAATAAAAACTATATCAATGATCTGTTTTCAGCAGGAGGTACACACTCACTTCTGTATATATTTAAACATTTCATATTTATACAATTATAGAGAATAGCATGAGATGTTTTTTTCTAAATGTTCATTCTTCAATGGTTAATTTAAGTTTCATGCAACTCTGAATAATTATGTAAAGTGCCTTTCTAAGTTGTATATATGAGACACCAAAACAGTACATTTTGTAGAAAAATATTCAGCCAAGTCTTGAGTTGCTATTACTTATGATGGCACACTTTTCAGAATTTTTTTCTATCAAGTGGTTGTTTTGGCATTATGCATTCATTATCTATGTTTCTATTTCAAAATATATTCTTATCATTTCTGTTATTCTTAATCAATAAGCATGACCACATAGGTTTAGGTTTCCTAATATATATTGTATAATTTAAAATATTTGCTTATTGAGTAACAAGCACTTATAGGTAACACTGCTTCATAAATCAGGGTATATAGCCAAAAATGAGAATGAAGAAAAAAGAGAAGACAAAGAAGAATTTAGGAAATGTAACAATCAGAAGCTAAAAATCTGGGCAGTGGATACTAAAATAGGATACATAAATGTTCCATAAAAACAAAACATAGTTTCTGAGGTCAAATACTTTTGATAATACCACACACTATAACCTCTCTGGAAGGTATACAATTGACTAAGAGTATAAAAATATTTAAAGGCTCTGTGAATTCCCTCAGGGGGGAAAAAAAACATGTTTAACTTTTTTTTTTCTTCAGTTATAGGTGAACACAATATCTTAATTTTATTTTCTATGTGGTACTGAGGATGGAACGCATGCTAGGCAAGTGCTCTACCACTTAACCAAAACCCCAGTATCACATGTTTAGCTTTTCAAGTAGTGCGGTAGACATGGAAATGTACCACACAGAGTCCTCCTCCAAGAAACATGCACTGCGCATCTTCAGGAAGAGTATCCAAGTGTATTCAGCTCTGGTGTAGCTCCCATATTTTGTATGAGCCAGAAACCCCACCATTCCAACCTAATGCACCACACTTTGACAAAGCAATCCTCATTTCCTACCCATTTTCAGGTTTCTGATACTTTGTTGCAAGCATGCCCAGCCATTCAGGCCATTCAACTTCCTCTGGACCACAGATTTTTCTCCCTCCTCTTTGCCCTCAGACATGTTGGTCTCTCAAGCTCTGCCTGTGGTCTCATTCTAGAGAACAGCTACCATCTAACAACTTAATTTGACCACATGATGCATTCCAGAGAATCTGCTCTGGGGAAAGCTGAAAAAAAAAGATTTTAGAGGCACAGCGCTTCACCAAGACTAAAGAAAAGGTGCACTGAATCTAACCTGAAGACATTTGACTTTTTATTTCTGCACTTCTGTCCTCCAGCAGAGTGGTTATTGAGTTTTTCCTTTCCTTGACCTCTCCTTCAGTATTCATGATTTTACTGCAAACATCATCTGAGATTTCTCTCAAGTTAAATTAGAGTTGTGTTTCTGTGGCATACTGAAATCCTTACATGTTATAACCAAAGTCTATTTCAAGAACACTACATTTTCAGTTACTTTTTAGGGTACAGAACACAGATCAGATGGTTTATCTCAGTGAAGTCAAGAAAACTGCATCATTTACAATTTTCTAAGAACTTGTAACAATTTCATCCTTGTTAATATATCATCATCAGGGAAAAAATTACATTGGCCAAAAACACTATTAAAATATAAATATCTCCATTAAAAGTACTCTGCATGCTTATATCCCTAATTGATCTGTAATTACAATCAGATTTTAGGTCTCTTAAATTCACTACAGTGCTATAGCAAGAAATTTTCTACTTGATGATTAACTCTTGTTACTAAATTATTTCAGTTTAAAGTGTCTTTAATTTCAGTTCTAAAATACATAACTCCTAAATGTAATTTTTCAGAGATAATATCATCAAATGTGGAACATCTTACCTAAAGTCAAGGCATTTTAATCAATATATATAGATAAAAAGCCCCAAAGATAAATCCGTTTATTAGAATAAAATAATTTTTTTGCTTTCTGTCACTTCCTTTTTCTTTTTTTTTCTTTTTATTTCTTCTTTGTTGGTGCTGGGGTTAAAACCCAGGGACTTGTGCATACTTAGATGAGCTCTCTGCCATTGAATTACACCCTCAGTTTACATTCTGCCACTTACTTATGTAAACTTTAATAAAGAGATGAAGTTCTTATCTTTCCTTGATTTGAAATTTACGTAGTCCATGTTATGTCACAACAAAAGTTGTAAACACACACTAAGTATATATTTAGTAAATTTAAAATACAGTTCCACTAAAGACTTGATATTAAGTGAATTGTGATGGCCATTTTTTTAAGAATATATTTTGTATGTTTTAGTTCTAAGTTAATTTGTGCTCTTGTATGAGGTGAATTTTCCCCCCAAAGATCTAAAATAAACAATTTTACTAATCTATTTTGACAAATGCAATGAGAACTGTTACCATTGTAGGTACTAATAGACGTGTTCTATTTCCAAGCTTATACATATTTATTAAGCATGAACATATTCCACAGAACATACATTTAGAGCTTACAGCCAAAAATATACCAAAAAAAGTACACAAGAAAGATTATCGAAATAAAGTTATAAGCTCCAAAAATGGTATCATAATAGAAAAGGCTCTGACATATTGCCATTTCTCCAATATTTGTAAAACTTTAATTTCTTTTCACTTTTTTTTTTTAACCGAGGGGTGGGATCTCAGCACCTCTAATACATTTTTTCATGTGGGCAAAAAGGGGAGTTAAAGGGTTTTTCTCAAGTTTATAGAACACAGCTCTCTGCTAGTAGGTGTACCAGTAATGCGATTGCAAGTAAGCTAATGAAGAAATTAAATCACTTGCCTTTTTCTTGTCTCTTTCTTAAAGAGGTTGCATTTTGTGCTGACAGTGCATAGCTGATAAAATAGCAATTTTTGAAAAGCTTGCTCATTTAGCTACTCTCAGAACCCCTGCTGACATCACTGACATTTTCTCCAAATATGCAAATACTGTAAGTCACTTTCTAAGATGCATGCATATATTTCCAAAAATGTTATTATTTTATGATCAACTAGGCATAAATGCAGAGGCAGACTAGTTTGCTGGCTTTGTAATGCCACACTCATAAAATGACTTTTTTTTTTTTAAATGAGGTTTGGTAGGAATCTGTCACAGCCACGTAGATCTTTAAAGGTGAGTTATTCCTTTTATATAGAGTGGGGGGTTATTTTAAGGCTTTCCTATTATATAAACATAAAAAAGGAGGTAAAAACCCATAAGCTCAGCAAACTTAAATACCTGGGTGACAATGGCAATATTATCCTTAAACTCAACACACAACTTTGAAATACAGTGCAGATGCAGTAGGCACGAATACTATCTTATTTAAATGTCTGTATTAAGCACAACCACTCTCTGCTAAAAATGGGGAAAAAACAAACAAGTCATATTCATCAAAGTAATTGTGTAGGTACTTTCAGTACCAAAATGCCTAGAATGAAGGATTGAACTGCTAACGGCAGCAGTGACAGCCATGAATCATGGTAGGCTACTCCGGGGCCTTTACCACCATAAAACAAAAGATGTAGATGAAAAATGCTGCAATTAAGTGATTTGATTTCTGCCCCCTTTTTCCTACTGCATTCGTGCATGGCTGCACAGCAAAGATTGATGGGAAAAATTACTCTACGTGATCTCTGACAGAGCCTTGGAACAATTCTATAAGGGGGAAACATACAAATCAAACCAGCTTTCTTGTATTCAAACAAAATAATACATATAAAGCAAATACTTTAGCCTATATCCAAAGCACCAAAATTTGCATGCACACATAAATTGTTGAGAAATGCTCTGCTATCAAAGTCAAACTCATGGATTTTCCAGCTAGTTGGGTTATACTGATATTTGTTTAAATAAATATTCAATCAGTACAGCCAAGTGGCATCCTCAATATGTCTGTGCTCTGAGAACAAATTACAGATACAAATTTGTGGAGGTAAAACATTATCTTTTATATCAATAAATTATTAATGAAAATACACACAAAATAAAATAATAGAAAATTTCACTGTCTATTCAACTCCCCTGTCATTATAGTCATTTAGAGGGACATTTTTAATGGGTATTCACAACTCAGTTGGGGGTCCTACATACAAAAGAGTCATACTTGAATGCCAGAGAATATTTTCTTGTGGTTAGTATGTATGTTTAAAAAATGCTAAATTTGCAACATCCACTGAATAAAATAAACAATATGGCTAATATGGAGAAAAGATAATTTCCATTGTCAGAGTCTACAGTGAAATTATGGGGGTTTCATTTCCTGAAGAGAAGTCATTCAGTCTCAGTCTGCAGTAAGAAATGTACAGTTGATTTAACTCAAATCTATACAATAGGATTGCCCTCTCCCTCAGAAGAGTAGAAGATCAAGTGTATACTTGATTCTGCTATGTGTACTGAGATCATATTTACAGGCTGCTAGTATAGTGATGTTGAATTAGGTAAATTCTCACATTCAAGCCATAGATGTAGACACTTCTGTTTTCAAAATATTGGGAAGCTTTAAATAATGAGGTAATGACAGGATTTTACAAGACAGTGTGAAATTTCATTACTACTATTGATTTCTACACAGTTAGGAACCTTTAAATACACATTCTATGTAAGCTAGTATTTTACTATGGCTACTTCGGGAGTTACCCCACCCCTGCTCCCCAAAAAAAGGTGTATTGTGTTTGTTATGGTTCTTTTACTATGTGTCACAATAGGAAAATTTTGGGTTCCAGGGACAAACCTATTAGTGGATTCTCTTACTTTAATAATAAGGAAATCTGTGAAATATAACCTGGCTTGGTAAAATATCACGATTTGGAAATAAGGTGACCTGGGGTTACTACTAATTAATATTAGGTGAAATTGTATGAAATCACTCTTTTTATAAGTAAAAAAATATCAGGCTATCACAATTAAAAGTAGTCCAACCTATATTAGTTTAGTATAGGGTTAATACTCAGCTTCAATTTCCTTTGTAAAAAATAAGCAGGTTAAATGTTACAAGTAGTAGTATGCTCTTCACTATATTTATATTTTTATCTTCATCTACTTTGTAAATAATTCTTATGTTTCACAAATAATCATTAAATAAATTAACAAGTATTATCAATTTTCCAGACTATAATGATTATATCTCAATTAATCAAGGTAAATCTAACTCTAGAAACAACTAGTTAGTGGAATTTCTTCAAAAACTCATTTAATGCTTCCTTTTATAGATGAATTTTTAGCTTAACTACTAGGACATATGACTTTTTTTCACTTTTAAGTAGAACATTCATTTCTTGTATTAAAAACAGAATAAAAATAGGGGGAAAATCATGCCTGAGGAAATTATGGAAATTTAAACCTAATAATGATAAATGGGCTGTGACTAAACTTAAAATTTGGTTCTGAGCTTCCTAGCAGACTGAAAAGAAAGGTAAAAATGTTAATGTCCTTTTATAGGTTCTATCTTTTATGTTAAGGCTCTTAAGATCAGGAGACATATCCTCTAGCTTACTTCCATATTCTATAGAAGTGTTTTCTTCCTTTCCTTCCACCTTCTTTTTAAAACCATTTTTTCTTGTTCATTGAGATTTTAGGCAACTAACTAAATTGATCAGTGTATAAATTTACAGAGGATCCCTCTATAAAATTTAATTATTGGGATATATGGAGGTATATATGAAAGCCCTTCTAATATTACATATATTGAAAATAAGGTGAATGCTGCATTTAAATACCTACCACCCCAACACCAGTATGATTGAGTTACTTTATAGAAATAGGGAAACCATAGATAGATGCCATCTAAAGAGTTTTAGATTGTTCCTTGCTTGGTGTGATCTCTGCGTTAATGGTTAATACCTACTTCCCTCCTTTCTCACAATATAGGCTTTAAGTACCATCTCCGTGTTGTTGATTTCCAACTTTGTATTACCATCACAGGATTCTCCCTTGAATTCTGAACTTTACTATCCAGTACTTACTTTATTAACCCCTTAAAAGTAGTTCTTACCTCAGTTCCCCATCTTGGGAAAAGTCATTTGAGAACCCAATGCCTTTTCTGCCCTCATTTCCCATACTTCCCTTCGTATCCAGTCAATCAACAAGATATATTGTCTCTTCCTCCAGAACATATTCAAAATTTGTTCGATTTTCTTTATTTCCATTGCTGCTTCTCTAATTCAAATTTTCATTATCTCTCATTCCATTGGTATAGTAAACTCGTAATAATTCTTTTTTACTTCCCCTTGAAATTTTAAACTCTACAGACCATCCTCCCTACAACAGCCAGAAACTCATTTTAAAACATTAAAATCTGAAGTGACTTTTTTTCCACTTTGAATAAAATCCAAACTCCTTAAAATAGCCTATGTCATCAGGCATCCGGCTATCTCTACTATACTCAGATCCCTGCTCTAGACAACTGGACCTTCTTCATGTTCTTGAACATTCAGTGTTCACTTCCACAACTGGGTTTTTGCATTGGGCATTGTACCCACAGGTCTTTCTTATGCCTGGTTCCTTTTGTGTCATTCAAATATTATTTCTTCAGCAAATTTCCCCTCATCATAAAATCAAAATTAGCACTGCTTCATTACTGTTACACTGACAGAAATCCATCACTGTAGTATTTTATTAATTAATTTATATTCTTCTATTATCTATCTCACTTCCTTGAGGATATTTTTAATTGTAAAAATATTGAAATATTGTCAATACTGTTCATCTTATATCCGCAGGATCCAGAAAAATGCTTGTTAAGTTAATATTTGTTAAATTAATTAATTGCAGTAAATTAATATTTACAGAATGAATTCTCTTTCAAAGAGAAATCTATGTGGCTGCTAAAATTAACTTTAACCCTGCATATAACATTTTAATGTCTGTTTTTGAATTTTTTATTTGCCTTACTTATAAGGGGAAAAAAGTAAAAGCTGAGGAAGAAACTTAGAAGAAAAAAGAGAAACACTAAATTTGAATGCAAAATTTTATCACAGAATAAGAGTTCTTGTACTTTTCAGTTTAAGTAATTGGAAGGTTAGAGAACTGTCACTTGATATAGCAATCATCCTAGGAAGAACACTAAAGCATAAAGGAGGCACTCATACTGCAGTCTTCTGTCTCCATTAATCAAGTTTATAGCAGCCACATGTAGCACCACCAGATGCTAGGAATTTTAGTGCCTAGAAAAATCTTGATTTTTATACCAGACGGTCACTAACTAGAGGCACATAGCAAGTTACATTATTGCCCTGTAACCTGCAAGGGTTAAATAAAAGCTCCTTGCTCAGCTCCCAGGAACAAGCACTCCCTCTGATTATACTTAGGAGCTTCTGGTGTGACAGAATCTTATTGAAATGAGAAAAATAAGGGAACCCTAAAAAATTAGATATTTATTTTTTTCTTAGTGGTGATACTATCCTGGAAAGCAGATCTTTCCTTTCAAAATGATGGTTAATGCAGCATTCAAAAGAAAATAAAGGGCTGGGATTATAGCTCAGTGGTAGATCGCTTGCCTCACGTGTGAGGCACTAGGTTCGATCCTCAGCACCACATAAAAATAAATAAGATAAATAAAGTAAAGATATTAAAAGAAAACAGAAAAGAAAATGGGCCTATTATTCAGAAGATCTGAAAAATGAACCAGTAAAGTCAATGACCTAGGTAACTCGTTGGCCATGGTGGAATCTTTAAGTGAAAAAAGATCCATAAAATATAGCCAGCCACACAACCATGGACTGGTGTAAAAAAGTGGGAAACAATCCAGTAACATGCAGCAACCACAGAAAGAGTAGGGAAAATGGACACAAAGAGCCTGGAGTCAGTGTTCACAAAGACAGGAAATGAAGGAAGAAGAATGGAGGATGGTCCATTCAGTGTGCCATTTCCAGAGGAAGTAACTGTGTAGGAAAAAGTGGAAGAAGGCAAATGAGCTAGTGGGAAAAGCATCAAAGACCCTGAATTATTAAAGTTTAAAAACTGGAAAAAAGGCAATCTGTAAAATTCCCGTACTTCATGTGGGGAACTGTGCTAGGAAAGGTCTATTGAGAGAATCAAGCATAATTCACTGTATGAGGAGAGTTTAAAAGGAGGAATTAGCACCTGTACCACACACTGTTAGTTATGTTTAACTTAATTGATTCATAAATATAGCTATTAGTTTATAGATGGTGTCAGATCTGTTTACCCATTACATAAACCCATTTTAAAATTTAAGCTTCAATGTACAAACCTTATCAGATAATTGGCTGTTTCCAATATAATAGGACTTTGAATACCAATCAAGTGCCATGGTAAAAGGGCAGATTATTCTCGATTGGATCTCCTATAACCCAAGTTCCCTGACAGAGTAGAAGAGGAAGGAAAAAGTAAATTGGATAGTAAAAAGGCACAAATATGAATGAACAAACGTTTTAAACATACAAATTACAAATGAAGTAGACATATGTTTCTTTTAATACAGAACCAGTAGGAAGTATCTTACCAAAAGGAATAAAAGAAAGTAGGTAGTTTTTCTTAGGAACAAAAAGTAGCCTAGAGTCTCTGGAAGGTTAAGAAATATTTTCTTTCTCCCAGGTTTCTAAGTGCTTATAGAAGAAGAAAACAACCTATTTAGCTGAAATAAAAAATACTAAAAAGAAGAAACATTTCAATTATTATTACAATATCTAGTAAGCAACATTAAGCACACACACAAATTCACATGTTCTTTGAACTATGAATAATCAGTAAGAGTTTATTTCACACAGATTTTTTGGCAAATATGTTCTGACCTTATCCTTCAGAGAAGAGAATTTTCAAAGGTAGCAAGAGCCTAACACACACCAATTAAATTTACCACTCTCTCTCTCTCTCTCTGAAAAAATTCTTTAGAAATCAGATTGCCACAAACATAAGGGGATAGAAATTAAAATCCACCTGGAGTTGTAGAATATAATTATTGATTTGGGAAACATAAATCAAACAAAAGTAAAAGTTTATCTTAATTTTCACAATAGTCTAATAAAAGTTCTAAATTGCCTCAACTTATTTTCTTTTAGTATGGAGTAAAATGACAACAAATCACAGTCAGTTATGCAAAAGCATATTCCATATTCACTCATTCATTCATTCAAACAAACATATATTATAAGTTTCCTTTATGCAGGATGTGTTTGGTCCAATGCTCAGGGCTGTTACTCCCTTGGAATGCAAGGAAACAACTTTGATCATGTGCTATATTCTATAAACTGCAATATAACATTTATATTCCCAATGTGGACATGAAGCCTTCAAGACAAAATTGTAGTTTTGATCTCAGATTATCCTTCAAAATCACTCAGGCCTTCTTTTTTTAAAAAAACATTTTTAAAACACATTCTACGTATACAATTTAAGGTCTTTGAGAACTTCAAACAGATTTAATGAAAAAATTAGTTTATTTTAGTACATTTAATTCATGATAATCATAAAATGACTTAGTGATTTAAAAATATGTAGACACTAGATTTAATAGCATGCAACTTCTTTCCCTAATGTATAAAACTATGGCAATATTCACTATACTCTCATCAGTCTTTCCAACATCATAATGCAATTAATATTTTTAAGTTCACATGTTTTAAAATTGCATTTAATGGCTCTAGGGAAAAAGGTATTTTGGCTTCTAAATTTATTGTTTTCAAATTTTCCATACAATATCATGAGTTAATATACATTTTTTTCTAGGTTCATACTATAAATGTAGAGTAAAATGTATAGTGCCAGCTTATCTTGAGCCCTTATTTGTAAGTTGTAAGCATGTTTGTTTATGTGATAAAAATATATATATATATATATTACATATACCATATATTCATATATATACATTATACACATTATATATAATGTATATATACATATATATATGCCAACCTTGAATGAGTAAATGCTTAATGTTAAAATTTAAACTTTTAAAGATAAAAAATTGATATAGAGCAGATAACAATGAGTTCAATATTTTAAGATTTTTAGAGTAGGAATATATATATAAACAAAATCTTATGGCTTAATTTTTACAACTTCTCATATACAGTTGTATGAATTTAAAAATTTCCTTTATTTAAAAATATTTGATTTACTCTTTTATTATCACTTTCCTAGGTATATTTAACAATAAGCTATATTTCACCTTGAAAAAATTAGGAGCCTTCAAGTATTTTAAAGTTAAAACAATTAACTTTAAAATTTCCCCTTCTTTCTAAATAAACACAAAGAACTCTAAATTCTAGTTTACCAAAAATAATACATAAAAAATAATTATCTTTGTCTTGCTTCATAAAGTGCCTATGTACTATGACTAAATTCTTTGATTCAAGGACAGCACATTTAAATTATAAAATATAAGTGTATAATTTGCACAACTGAAATTATAAGTGATAGATTTACATTATTATTAAAGATTTACACATATCTTGGACAAGAAATATTAACAACATTAATAGCTCCCATTTATTAAGTGCCTACTAAGTCCCAGGTCTTATCCTAGGCCCTTTTGCACGTATGATTATTAATAGTCACAACAGCCCTGCAAGATATAGTCTTTTTTTCTTCTTCTTCCTCTTCATTTGTATTGCTGGTAAAACTGTGATTCAGTCTGGGTTAAGTACTTGCTGAGGCCAAAGAAGTTGAAGAACTAGAATTCAAACTCAAATCTCTCTTATTTCTGTTTAGGAGCTTGTGGTTTTATTCAACTGATAAACTATGTGCAAATATGTTATCTAATTTTTCAAAATTCCCTAGGAGTTAATACATTTGCAAAAGTAACATCTGATGACAAACCAACCACCGTTCATTAAGGTATGAGACATTTGTGGATCATTGCTGGTATTCACAATGCTTAAAGTTTGAATTTTAAAACTTCACCATTTATAATGTAATCATGTTAGTTGCAACAGTCATAATCTCAATTCTATTTTCAAATATCTAAGAGTGTCTTAAAAACAAATTGTATCTGTACTATAACAACAATCATACATTATTTATCCCAAAGGAATGGGGAATTATATTTCATAACAACAGTGGGCACATTTATTGAATGAATACCTTGGGTGGCTAAATGTTTCAAATTCATTATTTAACTTCTGTAACAACTTTATGAGGACTAACATTAACATCCTTTTACAGGTAAATAAACTGAACCACAAAGACTGTTGATCAGTTTGCTCACAATCAGATAGCTAAAAAGTACTAAGGTAGGGCGAAGTATGGACTCCAGATTTGCCCAGCTCCTCAGTTTAAAGCTTACCACTATCATATCCTTTCCATACACAATGGCAAAGTGAGTATCATTCAAGTCTCCACACAAAGGCTGGAAAATGAGTCTTCAAGCATTTGTTTCAGTGAACTGAGCCTACAGGAAGAATGGCTACAGCCATGTCTTGGTTGCTCACTTCATTTAAACAAATGAGAATTCATTTGTTTTCTTAGAAAGTGAATCATGTATATATTAAGTAATCTTTAAGATCCATTTAAGTTATAAGATTTTAAAAATCCTATTAATGCATTTTTATTTAGGAAATTGAATAGTGCTGCAAAAATATAATGAAAGGCTTGTTGTTAATTGCTATTGTTTCTATCCCTCCCCATGTCTAAAACGTCAGTGTAACTGAAGCAGTCATGGAGATTTGGGTTTATATATCCAGTCTGCTAAGACATATGAGTCATTGGGGAAGTAAGCTCAACCTGTTTAAACTTCAGGATTTTTAAAATCTACAACATGAAGAAAATACCAGTATTTACCCCAAAAGACTGTGCAAGGAATAAAAAGAAAACTCAAGTTAACAATTATTATTATGTATTGTTATTATCATGAAACATAGAAGTTGTGCTATTGAATTTACATTAAATAACTTGAAAATAAAAAAAATAATGAGGGCAAAATGTTCATTGCTAATGTACTCTGGATGAATTTTTAAATTTTCTGTGTGTATGTGTGTATACATATAGATATATAGATATCTGGCATAAAACGTCTACTCAAAAATTCAGTTTTTAATGCATTTGGTCTTTTTTTTCCCTAGTATTTTTAGATGGCATGGCTGACAAGATCAGAATCAGATATAGATAGAATGATAATATGCAAAAGCACACAGAATTCTCACATATATAAATGCTGTCTAGTTATTTTAAGACAGTTTGTGGAAACTACTAAAGTGGTTGGGGACAGGACAATGATGCATCAACTGAATTAATCACTATCATCACTCTTCTAAAGAAAAAACAAAGCAACTTCAGCACACTCAATCATCATGAACATGAAGAGAATGGAGTCGCATAAAACCACAGGGTTAGGTCCCTATTCTCTGGTAGGCAATGTTAAAAATTTGTAGCAATGGAAGACTGTTCCACACTTCCCAAATTCCAAAAATCCCTATTTACAAATACCAGGGAGAGACTTTTTTGTTTTGTTTTGTTTTCTTATTTATCTGCTTTTTATTTTATTTTTTAAATAGAAAATGCATCTGTTTTATAGAATTGCAGAATAGCTTATAACCAGACATTAGAGCCTACCAATGAAGAATTTTACCTGATAGCAAGAATCAAAAGGACACAGATAGTAAGTTTTAAAGACATGTGGTTGAAAAAGGCAGCTTGCTTTTCAGAAATGCTGGCAAATCAAAGATGTGAGGTTTTCTAAGCCTCACCAAAATTCAAACATAAATGTAGAAGCAATTCCATGGTCTCTGTTTTTTTGCACTCTTTTTTAAATAGAAGTAATTGCTTGCCACTAATCCAAAAGCATTTCTACCCTATGTACTGTTGTTACTCAAGAATAACCCAGATACCAAAAATATCTTTATAGAGGACTACAAAGAATCAGGGATAATCTGCACAGTGACTTGCTTTGATTATGTGAAAATAATCACATAATCAGTTAACCCCAAACACTCATAATCTCTCTTTAACCACTTAATTTACCACAGTCTAAAATTTTGCTCTGATTCACTTCAAACATAGGAAAGCTAAATAATAAGATTATTATTACTATAAGAAAATATCCAGCCAGCAAGCACACTTAAGGCAATTAATAAGTAGATCAGGAACAAATGACTATGGATTATAAAAATTCTTATCATCATGCTTTTAGTGTATATTTTTGTCATATCACCTATGAAACACTTTCCCTCTCCATGCTATACTTTGCAAATGTTATCCTATAGTTTAATGCTGATCTTGCCATTACAGACGACAGTAAGCATAATATTGCAAAGATAGGATATGCTGAAGCAGCAGCTATTAGTAATTTCTCACATATATGTGTGAAAAGAGAAAAAGAAAAATGGTTCAGTGCATTCTAGTTCATTCATAGAGCTTTGGGAATTAATTACACTTATATTGCTCAACACTAACAGTGAGAATCAGTAAACAAATGAAGAGAAGTAAATATGCAGAAATGAGACTATTATTGTATGTTTACACTCATCCACACTTAGAATATGTAAACCTTAATAATATGTACACATTTCTTATTCATATATAATATAGATCTATATTATATATACGTCTAGTGCAAATTTATTTCAGAATATTAGAATGAGAAAAAACAAGATAAAATTAAGTATTTTATAAAGAAATTTTACCATCAAAATATACTGCATATGTTCTGTATGCAGAGTATGACTCATATTATAGATATCAGAGATAGCAACAGTCTTCTGTTTATACCATGTGAAACAGCGGAGAGATGATCACTTGGCTTTTGTTTTGGTTCCAATTCATTTTTTTCAAGAAGTGTAATTAAAAAGTGCATTAATGCCACCAATTATGGCCTCCAAGGGACCAGAAACCCCATGTTACCCCGTGATGGAACACAACTGAGCTGCAAACATCCATTTACCATTATAATACTCATTAATCCTGCCAAAAACAACTCATTATGGGACTTCAAGGAAATCATCTCATAGGCAAACACAGCGCGGAATCTGTCATAGCATTCCTCACAGCAAAGTTGCAGAGGTGGAAACTGTTCAATGTCGCTAATTTATGAAGCTCAAAACTATGATTTCACTTATTATCGAGGTTAGAACTTTGTGTGAAAGAACTGGCCTAAATTCTCTCTCATTTTAAGCAAAGTCTTAATACAGAAGTAGCTTCAAATCAAAACCTCAGTAATCTAAGCCTAAAAAAATAAAAAGATTAAAAAAATTACTAACTTATTTACTCAATTTTTCCAGAACCTGATCCCTCTTCATTGAGCATGCCATCAGTATCTCCCCCAGCAAAGTGGTAACAAAAATCATCTATTGTCATTTTTCTGGCTTTATGTTAAATGAAACATAACCTTCTCTTATTCTTTATTCTGTATAAAACTTCCTTATATTGTATTCAATTGCATGTGGTCAAATCTATCAGTTCTTTCGTATATTTTCAATTTCAGTGGGGTACTGCACCTAGTCGGAGCTCTCTAAATGCTTATTGGTGTTTTTATGTTACCATTATAGGAAAAGTAGCCCCCAAACAGCCTCCAGCAATGAAACTTAGAGTCCTCAGTTATTAACATTTGCAGGCAATTAATACAAAGATGAATTACTAGAAATGTGAGTTATTTAAAATACCCTATTCATTCTTATGATTTTAGACCACAATAAACCATTTCTTTATATTCTAGAACACATTTCTTCTACCAGGGTCTTTGCCTGAAGAAAAATTATCTAAAGAAGATATTTGAAAGAAGTTTCTCAAATAAGCTTAGATGAAATATTAACTGAATTTCAAAAGTGTTTGTATTTAATTCCTTTTCAAAAGATTTTGGAAAAATAAGAGAAGAAAAATTGTAAGAAATATTTTCTGCAGTGACTATATATTTATCAAAAAATTACTGAAAAGTAAGTAATAATATGTAGTATCTGAATGTAATAAGTGGCCATCTTTAATCATATTGAGAGTTTAAACTAAACATTTATTTCAAAAGATAATTCATTCTCACGATTTCAAGATATCAGCAGGAAATAGTTGAACTTAATTTAATCAGTAGCAAAATGAAGACTTACATGGATTTCCTCTACCGGTAAATTCTGAAAATTGATATTTTGGATAAGAGTTGAAGAAAAACATAAACTTATAAAACGATGGAACAAAATTTTGTCCTTATTGTTTCATTTAAGTTTTCCAGTTTTGTTTAAATCTTGAGACTAGATATAAAACTGGTGCTATGTGCTTTAACTGAGCCTAGAAGTTACATGCACAATTGTCAGTCTTCTAGACTATTTAAACCTCCTCTGGCTTTAATTAACCCATTATTTTTCATTGTCCCAGTTGAGGAACACCCATAAAAGCTAGAGTGAAGAATATAATGCAATATATTTATACAATAATAGTAAACATACAATAGTTTAATAATATTAATTACTATAATAATATTAACTTATATAACAATAGTTAAGATCTAATTATGAATCCCAACTTATTTTAATTTTATTTTTATTATTCTATGTCAATTCCTTTAAAATATTTGCAGAAGTGAGAATTTGGTAGGTTAAATCCTATGACAATTCAATTTGGTTTTGTTCACTAATGTCAACAGCTCTTAGTATCAAGTGGAAAATACCCTATAAATGTTTAGTCAATTAACAAAATATTGAGTGTTATCAGGACAATAGCCTGAAAATACACAAAAATCTACTTTTGTGGGTTTTTTCCCCACATCATCCCAAGAATGTAGCAGTTTTACATTCTAAATTCTGAACTATAGTCCTAAAGAAAGTAGGTATGTTAAGAGCAAAAGTCTGAAGTTGTCAAAACTAAGGGGAAAAAAACCATATCCTAGTTTTTATTGGTGGAAGAAAGTTTACCTATTGAGAGAAGTAGGAATAAGACAACCAGAAACATTAACACCTTGGGCTTAGAGTCTTGCTCAGATTTGAAAACCCAGTTTATTCCCTTGAGTCTATACAGGGAGGGATGAAGCATGGCTCTGGAAGTCTTAAATCTTTGGAGTCTGGAAACTGCCCACAGCTGGAGAGGAGCAAAAGAGTCTCTAAAGGGTGAGCTGGATTCAGTGGAGTATGGGTGACATTTAAAGGGCATCTGTGAGTTGACCAAAAGCTGATTGTTCTATAAGGGCATAAAAAAGAAGCAAGAGATGGAAATATTGGCTTAGGATGCAACCCACCCAATCATTCAGTGCATGTGATCCCAAATAAATAATGATATGTTCTTCATCTCATGGTGGGATGAAACACTAGAAGCTAAAACAGATTAAGTATAAATTTCAAAAAATGAATATGAAGTTTCATGTACTTTACTTTTGGGTAAAAAATTACACTCTTGCAGAATGAAGGCAAAAAAAGTCACACTACTATTTCTCCTTGCTAGTAGAATTTCAATATGAATTTTATTTTATCAGTCTACAAGTTAATCCTTTTGAAAAAGAAATGAATTATGGTTTTTACCTCCATTTTCTTCTCAAAATTGCTAGGAAATAAGTAGATTTTTTTTTTTGGGGGGGGGAGTGACATCTTACTCCCGGGAAGCTATGAAATTAGGTGGAAGGACATTTGTTTTGTTTTCGAATTGCAAAGAGTATGAGTAGAAAATTCTCAATACTGTGTTAATTATGTATTATATACTAGATCTTGAGTAAATGCTACATGAGGTTAAATATGAAAGATTTTTTTCACAAAGTTGACATTTGAGGATTGTAAAAAATGAAATGGCTTTATATCTGATGTGTAAATAGAAGTGGATCGTGGTTGGATGCATACCATATTCATAATATGGTACTATTCCTTTGGAAAGCATAAGGGAATTTTTTCAGCACTTTTCTGTTAAATAAATTTTAATCTACAAACTTTTAAATGTTCTTTCATCTTTTACGTCATTATTTGTAGAAGGAAACTTGATATGTTATTTGTGGTTATGTATATCTAAATCCAAGAGAAGTTAAATCATATGAATAATAATAAATAAAAATGATTATTGGCCTACTGCATTTTACATGTTTCTAAAAATGGATGTGTAGAAAGAAATTCATAGTTTGAGAGTGGGCATTCTTTGGGATTACAATGATCAGTGCACATGAAGTATTTGAGGTAGCATACACCAGGTGTTTCCTAGGGTACAAAGTAAATGACTTCCCAATCTCTCTGAGGTTTGAAAACTATACTGTCAAAAATGCCAGCTCATCTCTGGATATCCCAGGTCAGTACAGAAAGTGCTGTCACTTCTGAAAATTTAAAAAGTGATACTCAGCATTTTGTCATTATCAAAATAAGATGTATTGAACTGGGGTTATGGCTCAGTGGTGGAGCACTTGCCTAGCATGTGTGAGGCACTAGGTTTGATCCTCAGCACCACGTAAAAATAAATAAATAGAATAAAGGTATTGTGTTCATTTACCACTAAAAAAATTAAAAAAAAATAAAATATTTCCCTCAAGGTGTTGCAAGAGGGGGTGCAAACATTTGCATATATATTTTTTTTTCTGAACTTATCTTCCATGGTCTAGTTTCTCTTCCTTGTTATAATAGCTACAAAAATCATAATTATAACATACATGCCCCTGACATATATCTCAATAATATACTTCAAATATACTTCAAATACCTGTGCCAATTTTTTCTAGTGATTTTAACTGATATCTCTCCTTAAATATTTAAATACACACATATATATATATATATATATATATATATATATATATATATATATTAGTTTTGTTCTAATTGGACACAATACTTTATTTTTATGTGGTACTGAGGATCGAACCCAGAACCTCTCATGTTCTAGGTGAGTGCTCTACCACTGAGCCATAACCCCAGCCCCTTATTAATTAATATATTTTAATGTATGTTTTCTCATAAAAGCTCCAGGAATGACATAAATTACTTCAATTGTAAAAATAATATAGATGATAACTTCTCTACACATACACCACAGAAACAAGGGGTGAAACACACCAAGAGGGAAGGAAAAAAAATCTACTACAACTTTATGTAGTACAAAGGAAAGGATTTGACTAAGAACTTGCTTTACAGAGTCCTGGAGAGGCCAGTCCTGTCACCCAATCTACTATGAACATAAAGTTCATTCAGTAAATGCATAGATATTACATAAATTGTTTAGGTTCATTTGAGTAATAATCATTGTTGTCAGGGCCAAGGTAAGAATAATGTACTCTTGTACTTTGAAAAGATACTAAGTTATGAGTGAACTTCAATGCTCTAATTCAAAATGTTGCCCCCATCTTTATCCTGCTGCCCACCTGCACCACAGGTTTCACCATTGTTACGAAAACAACTTAAAATACATCAACAATCTTCAATCTTGATGTAAAACATATCCAAAAATAATAGGTTATAAAGTAAAGGTAAATTATTTGCTGATTATTCTGTTTAAATGTTCTGTTTTCCTTTGTGAATGATGTACTAAATCTACATGGATTGATATATACATATAGGATAACATTTTCCGCAATTTTATTGCATATACCTAGAACTTGTCCTTATTTGGCTTATTTCAGGTTGTATCTGATTACTTTTCTAATTTCATACAAATCACAGTAAAATCTGTACTTATCTTCCAGGGTCTAGTTTCTCTTGCTTGTTATAACAGTCAGCTACAAAAATCCTGATTATAACATGCATGCCCCTGACTGATATATATCTCAATAATATACTTCAAATACCTGTGCCAAATTTTTCTAGTGACTTTAATTGATATCTCTCCTTAAATATTTAATTCTAAAAATGATACTATATTGCCTGATATTTATTTTTATTGTTTTCATACAACTATCAGCCTCATAATATGACAATCCCTAACTCACTTAAGTATAATAAGTTGCTCATAAAATTAACACTCCAAAATATAAATTAGTAAAGAAGAAAAGAACTGTAGAAGAGAGGCCATAAAATCTCACATTAGTTTATTACAAATATTTATCTTATTATGAAAAAAATGAAGGTTATCATGTGTTCTTCTGAAATGCTTCAGAACAGACAAAAATATCACAACTTAAGGCAGTCTACAATAATGAAAGATTTACCACTATCAGAAAATTAAGCAGAGTGTCCAAAGTAAAAAGAACCCTAGATAAATAATCTGTCCTGACCTTGTGTTAACAGGTTTCATGACATAAAAGACCTGAGGTGAATCAGAAAATGATATTAAAACAACCTAAGGCATGGAAAAAATTAGAAATTTATAAAATTCCAAAGTAGAACCACTCATTAAACCAATCCTGAGGTAGAAGCTACAGAAGAATAGAGATATTTTTCAAATTCTAGAAATTTTAAATATTAGTAACTCAAAATATTATCAAACAGCTAAAATTTGGGGATGAAATGTAGCTAGGAGGAGAATGCTTGCCTAACCTCTATGAGGACTTGGATTCTATCCCTAGCATCACAGAATACACACACACACACACACACACACACACACACACACACACACTCTTAAGAACTGTAAGTACTTTTCAAAATTTGTGGAATTAATTTTCATGCTGGATGATTTAACTCTTATGTATTTCCTTAGTTATGTGTGTCAGGTACATGTTAGGGGCTCAATACCTGCTGGGTGGATTAAATGTAATTCTGAAGAAATACAATTTATTTAACTTTTTAGGAAGCAAAATAGCACTTTGGCATAGGTAGAAATCTTCTACCATTTAGCTATCTAACCTTCAGTAAATTACTTTCCCTCTTCAAGTATCAGTACATATATGATAAATGGCAATTATACTTTCTTCATTAAGTAAAATTAATATGTATATATGTGTTTATAATCTTGTTAGATGTCACTTAGTATCATCATTATTTAGAGTGTTTTCAAAAAACATAAATACATACTTTCATGATATTTTGGGAATAACGAAGGACTGAAGATATTTTTTCTATAATGATAAAATATAGCACTCATTATTTTATTGCAAATTTAATATTTCAACTTTTATTCCCTTGCATATATGTAGTAGAGTTTTAACTACCAAATGTTTATAATTATCTCATACATAAGCAGAAATTGGAGTAGTGTATTTTCTAAAGATGTTTGTCATTTGAATTATCCAATGAAACAATAATTGGGTACGATCATTAGAAGGAACTCTATATATACTTTTAGTATATATAGAGAAAAAACTCTCTCTATATTTTTAGTATATATAGAAAAATAATTTTAGAAGATTATCATCTAATGCAATTTGATTCATAGAGCAAATTGAATATTCCTTATCATGCTATCTTCAAGTGTTACTGAAAAGATCTAAAGTTGAAAAATTATTGTTTTAAAGGATAAAGAATGAGCATTACCAGATGCCCCCAGAGGTTATGTATACAGTTTTCTCAAGACTATACTGCATTGGAAAGGTTTTCACTAATCAGAAATCCCACTGTGAGGCAAACAGACAGTGATGTCATGTGCCCTTTTCAAATGTAATTTCTTTGAAATGACACATTAGAAATGCAGTTGACAGATATTTAAGTGTAGCCATGGTCATAGTGGACCAGTTGTTTCCTCTGCAATGTCTAGGAGTCTGAGCTTGTTTGAGAGAGAGCAGTATTGATGCTGTTCTCCACCAGGATCATCATAGAGATGAATGACTTCTCCATCCTATGGCAGATAAAGAACTTGAGGCCACAATAAGCAGTTTCAAGAATTCCCTAAATAGAGAAAAGGAAGATGGGAGCACTTTGGCTGAGCAATGGCAAACAGTGGCAGCTGGCAGCAGTATAAGTGATCTCAGAAAAAGATTTTGGAGGGTAATGTGGCTCTGAAATGGATGGTATATTCTGAGATTTAGGCAGTTAAATTTTTATGTAAAGGGGTTTGATCTGAAATAATGGTAGGTTTAATTTTGTTACAAAACTAAACATTGCATCTGACATAGTCCAATCAGTTCATACATGGATGCAAAATAAAGCCAATCATATCATTTATGGGATTTTACTAAGTATGTTACTTTACACACTCAAAGGCCTTGGTCTGTTTTATGATTAAAACCTAATTGTTTGTCTCCAATGCTCTTTAATTGTTTCCATTACACCGAATATTGCAAGAACCTAAATCTTAAGAATAGTCTTTCCACAAAGTGTCTTCATAATTAAGAATAAGACATTATTTAGTGCCACGCCTATGATAAAAGAGGACTGAAAAAATTAAAAATAAAAAATAAGTGAATATAAGAAAGTATCATTTCAAATGATCCTTTGAGTTACAGATTAAAAGTTATTGACTTTGTCTAAACTTTTATATACTGAATCCTTAAGTTTCAAAGCAATTAGAAACATAACAGCTTTAGAGATCTCTAAAAGGTCTTTTGCCTAGGACATATGAAGCACAGTAAAGTAAGAAAAATATAGATCTGCTCATTTAAATGAATGAAACATATACAGTGAAGTTGTAGTATCTGATGCCAGATATTGATCAGTGAGAACATAATGAATTGTATGATCTATAAGACCATAATCCTGCTATTAATCTGCCTTTCAGGTCATAATCACATGCAGTTCAAAAAGATAAACTAAAAAGCAAAAGTTCTTCAATTGAATTCAAATTACTGAAATTATGTACAAATTAAATTTTGCAGTTATCTTATGAAAACTGAATATTTTTAAACACCTGGTATCAGTTTGACAACAAGGAGAAAGAAGTGCCATCTTCTCTTTATTGATCAACTCTGTATGAATAAATACATTGGCATGTTTAGATTTTAAAAGGTCCATATACATTCATTATCTTCCCCACCAGCACAGAGGTTAAAAATAAACTTTAATTCTGATAATGTTCCCATTATGCTGCTCCCAAAGGATAACTTTTATTTACTGCTCTGGAAGATTCCCAGCACTAGTAGGTTATTAATTTATATAAGTATCCCTTTCTACAAAGGTAAAATTATACTTCATCATCAATTTATAGTAGCCAGTGAATTGGGAAACTCAGTGCTGCTTTTATGGATTTCCTATGTCTTGGCCCAGCTTTAAGTCTTAAGCAGAACTTATTGCCAAACTGTGTCAACTGGAGGAGTACCTATTCCGAGGCTTTATAATTTTATATGCTAATAATAGTGCAATATGTTATTGTATTTTTGCATTGTTTATTATGTATTTCCCAGCATCTATAAAATTGTTTGTTTCTTAGCATTCACTCCAAAAATATGAATCATTAATAAATGTGATGCATATTTTTCTATTGAAACATTTTCTGCTTTCCTGTCCTACCCTCTTACTTTGCTCTCAGCTCTTGTGCATTGAATTTATTTTATTCTCATTTTTTACCTCTGGGCCTCTTACTTTCCTCTATATTCTTTAGGTTTCAGTTTTTTAAATATTACCTCATAGGAATCTTTTCTGGTACAAAATACGAGGACATTTCCCCCCTATTTTGTTTCTGTATCATTTTGATTTCCCTTTTAATGAAATCCTCAAGTTAGCAGTTGTTATTTTGAAGCTTGTGCTCCTCAACTAGACTATGGTCTCCATTTAAAAGTACATTTTTGTATGGCCTGTTTTCTGTTGAAACTCTAGGACCATATGCCTAGAACATGGTGGGTATTAAACAAATAATTGATTTTTAAATGAAGAAAGATGGAAATAAGAAAGGAAGAAAGGAAAGAAAGAAGAAGGAAGGGATGATGGTTACAGTCATCTTTCTTTGCTTTTCTGAAGACCTGTTGGTGTTGCTATTGTTTTTGAGGATAGCTGTTATAATGCAGTAGGTCAAACACCAGCATTGGAGTAGAAACCATTACTAGAATTTCAAATCAGTGGAAGAAAGGCAAATTAGAATAAAAGAAATATTTATACTACTTGATGACTTGGAAACTCATTGATAGGTGTAAAGTATGCCACAAACTTAAGTTCACATACAATAATGTCCTTAAATATAAAAGATAATAGTTAATACTTAAACTATGCACACACAGTTTTTTATAACTTCTACATAATTAATGTGTGTTTATACATATACATAAAATTCTCCTTTCCTAGCTTATGAAATCTCATTAGTTACCTGCTACTAAATACTTCTTATTCTATCATTTGAGACCAATTATCCAGAGAGGTTCTGAATCTTTGTGAATCATTAAACAATTTGGTTTTTTTTAATTAAAATATATATATAAATATATAGCTTCCATGGAGATTTAGATGTGTATGTTCCATACCACTGATTCATTTTCCAATTTGTATGGTATTTTTGTTCAAAACTAGTTTCAGGTGTCATTTTTGAGAAATATTTTCATCTTGTTTGCAAGGTGACTGAGAACTAACAGGATAATAGGCATGTGTTTTACACTGCAAAAATATACAAATTATTATAAAGGAGATTAAAATGCAAGTGATTGTTTGGAGCAGAGAATAATTTTTGGTTTTTCAAAAAAAATCATTTACCAGAAATTTACATTGAACTGTAATGTCTCAATAGGATGTTAAATATAAATGAAAAATGTAATTTTTATGCCCATGGTTCTGTGTCTTTGCCTATGGTGTGCACAGAAACTTTAATGCTATTAAGTTAAGATATTTTGATTTGTAAACAACTTTCCATTTCCACCTTAAAGTAAGATAATGTGACTATAGTTATGATGAAATAGAATTTGGCCAACAAAAATATCTGTGAAAACTTCATATACATGAATACTTGTATTAGCTTAAGTAAAAAAAAAAATGCCATTCCATATATGTTCATGTTTTTTCGCCATTTAAATTGAAATATTTATGAAAACAAAGATCCCAATAATTTGATCCTGATATGACTATAGTCCAATGTGCAATAAATGTTAGTTTATTATAAAATAATTATGAATTTTAGCCTGACTTATAATAATAGAGCAAAAATATAAAACATTATGCTATACATATACGTTTATTTTTATCATTTAAGCTATGATATTTATGAAAATCAAGGACACTAAAAATCAATATGCCTCTAGCATGGCTACATTACAAATAAATTCTAAGTATGCTGCTCTAATCTACCAAGGAAAGCAGTTTCAGACTAATAGAAAATAGTTAACTTTTGTGTATGTCATATGGAAAGCAATATTATCCATTCAGAGGTAACTTTGATCTTAAGAAATTGATTCATAGTTTATACAATAAACCATATTACAAGAACATACTAGTTTACTATAAAATTACATATTACAAGAACATATTAGTTTACGATAAAATATACTTGGTAAACACATTAATGATGTTGATGTTAATCCATAATTCAAAGATGATCTAAAACTTGATTTTACAAAAAATATGAATTCAATTACCTATCACACTATCTTTGGTGGAACACAGATCCCTTAAATCCTAAATCCATTATGCAGTTAGCAGATTATAGCAATTTCCCTTTATAAAATCAGAAATAAAAAATTCCACTGTACTGTCAGATTT